>NC_091479.1:61700910-61882156 GCF_036971445.1 Narcine bancroftii | reverse complement strand
GCCTGACATGAGTTCCCGCACGGCGGGGTGGGAGGTCAGTGTGAGGACGTCCCCATACTGCTGGCCAGCTCTCCCAGTGGCTCGGCATGGGTCCCTGTGCTGTGGGCCGGCTGGCGCGGGTTGTTGGTGTGGGGACATTCCGTGTGGGGCATCTCCACACTGATGGCCTGCACCGGCCGCCCCGCGGTGTGGGGGATCGTGTCGGGCTGTTTGGGGAGCGGGTGTGGGGACTCGTGTCGGGCTGTTGGGGGAGTGGGTGTGGGGACTTGTGCTGGGCTCTCAGGGGAGCAGGTGTGGGGACATGTCAGGCTGTTGTGGGAGTGGGTGTGCAGACTCGTGTCGGGCTGTTTGGGGAGTGGGTGTGGGGACTCATGTCCGGCAATTTGGGGGCTCATGTCGGGCTGTTGGGGGAGCGGGTGTGGGGGCTCACATCGGGCTTTTGGGAGAACTGGGTGGCGGTATCAGTGTGGGGTCATCCCCACGCTGATGGCTTGTGCCGGCCGCCCCATGGTGTGGGGACTCGTGTCGGGCTGTTGGGAGAGCATGTCAGCAAGGTACCCATGCTGATAGCTTGCACTGGCTGTCCCAGCTCTGATAGCCAGCCATCCCAAACCTGACAGCCTGAAGGGACAGGAGCTGGAGTGCCTGAGGCACATCCAGTGCAGCTGTCCTTTCAGGTGGCCAGCGCTGCGCTTTGAGCGCTTCCACCTGAACGGCAATCCAAAGGGCCGTTTCTGCTTCTGCAGGCACATTCTTGATGGAGAATGCACCTGAAGAAGCCTACAGAAAGACGAGAAATGGCTAATAGCTTGAGAGTCCAGTGTTACCTCTCGAGAAACCCCTCTCTTCAAAGACAGTTCCAACAGTACGTTTTTGTAACATTGCCTTCAAGACATTGCTGCTGATGTGGATGTTTTATTCACTCGCCTTTGCAGAATCAGTCGGCAGCCAGTTGCATCAGATTGAACAAGAGCTGAGCATTTTAACATTTAAGGTGAGCAAATTAACATTTTACGTTCACTAAAGATCAGCGTGGCTTAAATCTCGTGACCATGACACATGCAGTTTCAAGTATGAAATTAGATCCTTCTTTGCAGGTTCATAATTACATCATTTTTAGCAAATAACTCAATTGTTTCTCAGATTGAAAGGGAAGCTAATATATAATTTGAAATAATTTAATCACAGCTGTCAAGATGGTTTCGTTCTGCCGGCGTGAATGCATTAAAATGCAACGAGGGGTGTTATCCGAGAGCTGGGCGTTGCACGTACCAGCTTCACACACCTGGTGGAGGACCTCAGTGGGGTGAGAAACACCAGTGGGAGAAAAAGTGTTGTGCTGAGTCTGATTTTATTTCCCCACCCCCCCCCCCCCACAACAGAAAGCAACAAAAAAAAATTTACCATTAAAAAAAAGAAACTTAATTAATAAGAAAAGGCAAAAACACTTATTTAACATTAGATAGAGACATCTCTGACTGAGGACAAATTATAATTTAAATAGGAAAAGGAAAAGAAAAACACATTAACCACAGGGTCTGTCGGAACCCAACACCCATCCTCTAGTTCTCTTACATTCATCTTGACTTAGCCTGATTGGAATGAACCTCCCCCACCCCGTCCATCCCCAAGGAGAGGAAGGACGGTGGTGGGGGTAAGCAGTAAACCACAGGGGACTGCACTATATCCTTGTACCTGTGTAACATAGGTAGGGTTGCCAGATTTTAAGAAAAGTTTCATATTTTTTCTTTAGATTATAAGTAACTTTCTCCAAGGGAACACAGCGCTGAATTTCCATATTCCAATGCACAATGTTGAGGTGAAAGTCCAACTTCCAAGCCACTACTTCCTGGCCACCACCAGAACGATCCACACAAATTGGATTTGAAATTTGGACAGCATCATTATAAGCCTTATGTCCATGATGTTTCCCGACAGGAACACCTCTGGGTTCTGAGGGAACTGTTTACCTATAATTTTCTTGAGGACTTGGCCTAGCTCTACCTAAAAGGGCTTCACTTTGGAACATGACCAGGTTGAGGTCACTAGGGTTCCTGTCTCTGTACTGCACCTGAAACATTGATCCAAAATTTCTGGTTTACTCTTATTAAATTTCTGCAGTGTGAGGTATAGTTGGAGAAGAAAGTTATACTGCACCAGTCTATTTTGCGAGTTAATTATTGTAGTTATACTATTGCGACACAAGTCCGACCAGCAACGTTCATCTATCATAACACCTAGATCCAGCTCCCATCTCGGCCTTGACCAGTTTCGGGCCTTCTGCTTGGAACATTGCCGAAATAAACATTTTTGTGTTCCCTCTTCGAATCAGAGTCTCCATGTCACTGCACTGTGGTAGGACCATAGTTGGACCCAATTTGTCCCTCAAGAAAGATCTTAACTGAAAGTAGCAAAAGAGTGTCTTATTTGACAAATTATAGCTATTTCTTAACTGCTCGAGTGACATAAGCTGCCTGTTCTAATAACAGTCCTCGATACACCTGATCCCCTTTTGGTACCAGGTGTCCAGGATTATTCTGAGTCAGGGGGTTTTGGAGACAACCCCACCTTCTGGCTAATACATTGATTAATTATGTTCCACATGTATTGCGTATGTTTAGCAAGGAATTGTCCTTCTTGTCAGATAATAATTTGGCATCCCATTTATAAATAAATTCTCCAGCCACTTTCTCACCTGCCATGTGAAGACCATTTTGTGCTCAGGATGGTGTACCTCCCTTCCCTCAAAGAGTGAGGCGATCCATCTTGACTGGGCTGCCCACAGTTTTTCTTGTTTAATGCCAATTGAATTGAGTAAAATGATCCTGCAGTTAGTCTGTATAGCCATGTAAATGGTTCTCAAGAGCGTGTTTATGATTGAAATTTTAACACCCCAGGGCCTGTGAGGGTAAAGTCCTTTGATCTGTGAAGGAATTACATTCCTTGACAGTGCCTTGTTGAGTGAAAATTCTTCCATTAAATTGTCATTTTCCATTGATTTCAATGTTAAACATTTGGTTGTTCTCCAGAGCTCGAGAATTTTGATCAAATGAACTTAAACTTGAAAAATGCATGTACAGTTAGTGGATGTAATAGCAATTACATTTTAAGCTGGGATATTAAATACATGTGGTTTCCCCTTTTGTGCTACTCAGCAAATGAAACTTACAAAATCCTGAAGAGTCTTGACAAATCACACAACCTTCTTGTAGGAAAATCTGGAAGTAAAATTCGCAGTCCAACTGTTCCCCATGTAAGGCAGGGCACAAGAGGCGAGATTTTCTTTTCAATTCAGTGTTGCAAGTCTTCAGAACTTTCTTCCTCTGAGGTTCTGGGGGCAGAGTCTTCCTTGAGGCAGATTCTTAGTGTGGATGCAAGGTGAATGGGGAGGATTGCAGAGCAGAGGTGGCAGAGGAGGCCACCCTTGAGCTGATTTCCGAGTGGAGCTGGCCCTGCTGTGAGCTCATGGCGACTTTGGTGTCATGGAGATGAGTTGGACGAGGGCGTCTGGTAGATCTGAGCTTGAGTGAGCTGACCATGCTGAAGGCGAGGGGACTTCTTGAGCCTCAATGTGGAGATGTTTGTGAACTTCAGGAGATTGAAGGTCGACCACTCTCCATTGCACGTCAATGGCTCCATCGTGGAGATATTGGAGAGCACAATGATCCATGGTGTGCATTTAATGGATGACCAATCCTTTACTCACAACATCCCCTCATTGGTCAGGAAGGTGCAGAAGCACCTACACATCTTGAGGTTGAGGAGGGTGAGGCTACTGACCCTCATCTTGACAACACTTTACAGGAGCATAATTGAGTGCGTCCAGACTGGCTGCATCATTGTGTGGGACGGTAGTTGCAAAGCATCAGGCTGGATGCCAATACAGAGGATCATCACTGGGCTCTTTCTTTCCTCTATTGATGACATTCACCTGAAACATTGCTTAAATAGGGCCAAATGAATTATTGAGTATCCTTTCTACCCAGCACGCATTCATTTCAGTTACTCTCTCACATTCAGAATTACATCCTATAAAAATTTGCAAATCAAGTGTCCAAATGCATCTGTGGTATTGACTGTGAAAATGCTTAAAGTTCAAAATGCACCATTGGAAGCATTCAGCAGTGTGATGGAGTTGCTTGTCATGATCATCTGTGAAACGTTGGCCACTGGATCCAAGCCGGGATGTCATGAGTTTGAGATACAAAGGAGCAACAGAGGAATTTTCAAATCCCTGCCCTTTTTTAAATTGGCTGATGCATTCATTCGATCTCTTGGAAAATGAACCCAATAAAAATTTGTTTGTGTTGCTTTCAAGTTTTTGAAATAAGTAACCTCAGCTGTTCCTTTGAAAGAGAGAAATCCTTTGACAGGGATGGGGTTTGAGGACTCTCTCCGAACGTCTGACCTTTTGGGAACCCTGATCTACAGCCCCTTCCTCGTGTGGATGCACAGGTCAAATTGCTAAGACTAGGGAGGTTCCCCAGTTTACCTGTGGAGCTTCTGTGACTCAGCAGTACAGTGTAATGAGTGCATCTCTCAACAGAGGCAGCCAGCGAGAGTTCTGCGCCAATGTTCCAAGAATGAGGGTGAGTGTGACTGCGATGTTGAGAGCAGAGAGAGCTACTTGCTGGCATTACCTTGCACCAGGTGATTAAGAGCCAGGTGCATGTGAGACAAAAGTTGTTTTCCAAGATTCAATTGGTGTTTTCTCAGTTTATTCACGAAACTTGAAGAGGAGGTGTGTTGTGGGAGCTTTTGAGTTTCAATCTCTCCCTCAAAGCTGGAGATGCCCCACAACAGCATCTAATAGCCTGAATACACCCGAGATGGTCTGACCTCAAAAGCTAAGCAGGATTCAGAACAGGTCAGTACTTGCAGGGGAGACCACCCAGGATCACCCAGGTGGACAAAGTGGCGACTTTCTGTCTGCCTTACGGTAGACAAAAGTTCAAGAATTTCATGTATGCTACATTCTAAATGTAGCGTTACAGGACAATAATGGAACCTTTACCATCAAGGCTAAAGTACAGGAGCATCAAAATTGAACTGTCATGGTGGGAAATGACTCCTTCCTGCAGGCAGTGAGATTGATGAGCAGAGTTCTGAATCTGATTTTAAAATAATCCCAAAATATTTATTCAAAATTATTTTCAATTATTATCGTTTTGTACTTATGTGTTTATTTATGTGCTGTGTCTGTACATGTGTGCACTGTCGTCTGGAGAAACGCTGTTTCGTCGGGCTATATATGTGCAGTGAGATGATAAACAAAGTTAAAAAACTACTGAGGGTATTGCTGCTCTATATTAATCAGCCCCTGTCCAAATCCTGCCATTTATTTATTCAGCGTCGCCTCTTAAGGGAGCGTACGTTTATCAGATATCTTGTACTGAAGCATCCGAACTGGTTGACTTGAATATGCATAAACCTGTATCATTGAGAAAAACAGAGCATAATTACAGAGAACAGCTTTTAAATAGTAAAACAAAAAGATCAATTAGAACCAGGCTGATGCGCAGTAAATAACTCCAGAGGCTGAGACGGAGTCACTGATTGTGGTGCACTGTTAGACAGAATCAGACACACACAACAGGCTTCAATCCACAAAAACCTCCACAGAGCCAGGCTGGCTATGGCTGCAGCAACTCAGTGTGAGGCTTTGGGAGGCCGGTGCAGGCTTATAGAACGGAGGGTGATTGACACCTAACAAGATGGGGCTTGATCCATTCAGGCCGACTGATTGGCAGCCGGCCAGATGTTGACCTGTCCCCTTACACTCCTGTAGGTACAGAGGTTTCCCCCTGCAGTAGGCTGGTGGTGTACCACCACATTCACCCCCTTCTTTACAATTGTCCCCGGGGGGTGGGGGGCAGTAACAAGGAATCACACCAACTATGTACACATAATATTTACAGGTTGAGATGATTTGGCGGCCGTCATAGGACTGGCTCCTGGTCACTGGCCAGAAGGGAAGTGGGGGGCTGGCGGCAGGGGTGTGTGTGGCGCCGCGCAGAGGGGTGGCCAGGGGAGCCGGGGTCAACGTATGCGGGTCGTATTGGATGGGTGGCGGGGGGGGATGGGTTCATCTCTTAAGGCTGAAGCAGGCCCCTGATGGTCAAGGATGCCCTGCGTGCCCCCATAGCTGCATGGGGAAGGGGTGCATGCCCGGTCAGCATCGTCCTAGGTTGGAGGGTGGCGTGCTGTGGGTGCTCCTGCTGGTGCCAGGTCCCTGGTTGAGACGGTGTCCTCCCTGCCACTGCTGAACCTAAAGTAAGCGTAATTATGGTTTGCATGAAGGAGGAACACCTGCTCCACCAGGGCTTCGGCCTTGTGTATCCTTGCATGTTTACGCAGAAGCACCGGTCCCGGGGACATGAGCCATGCTGGGAGTGACATTCCAGTTGCTGACCTCCTGGGGAATGAAAACAGACATTCATGAGGGGCTCATTGGTAGCCATGCACAGCAGTGACCGAATAGCATGAAGCGCCTCGGGCAGGGCATCCTGCCAGAATTCAACAACCCACCCTTTTGACCCGAGAGCCAGGTGGACTGCCTTTCAGACCACCCCATTCTCGCTTTCCACTTGTCTGTTGCCTCTTGGGTTATAGCTTGTTGTGCAACTGGTCGTGATACCCCTTGCCATTAGGTACTGGCACAGCGCGTCGCTCATGAAACTAGATCCCTGGTCGCTGTGGATGAAGGCAGGGTAGCCAAACATAGTGAAGATCTGCCCCAGGGCCCTAATAACGGTGGCTGTGGAGGTGTCCAGACAAGGGATGGCGAAAGGGAAGTGTGAGTACTCGTCCACTACCGTGAGGATCTACACGTTTCGGTTCGTGGAAGGCAGGGGCCCTTTGAAGTCCATGCCGAGACGCTCAAAAAGCCGAGTAGCCTTTACAACATAGGCCTGGGTTGGGAGGGGCGGGGGTGCGGAAGAAGCAAGGTTTACACTCCACACAGACCCGACAGGCCTCGGTCATGTCCTGATGGTGTACGGCAGATTCCGCAACTTAACGAAATGGTACAACCGGGTGACGCCTGGATGGCAGAGGGACTCATACAATGCCTGCAACCTGTCATCATGCATAGATGCGCTGGTGTGAGAGAGGGCATCAGGGGAGCCGTTAAACTTCCTGGGGCGGTACTGGATGTTGTAGCTGTAGGTTGTCAGCTTGACTCTCCAGCGCAGGATCTTGTCATTCTTTATCTTGCTCTTGTGGGAAGTGTTAAACATGAACGCCATGGCCCGCTGGTCCATAAGGAATGTGAATCTACTGCTGGCCAGGTAGTGATGCCAGTGGCGGACTGCTTCCACAATCGCCTGGGCCTCCTTTTCAATGGGGAGCC
Source organism: Narcine bancroftii (assembly GCF_036971445.1). NCBI lineage: Eukaryota > Metazoa > Chordata > Chondrichthyes > Torpediniformes > Narcinidae > Narcine > Narcine bancroftii. The sequence goes on along the minus strand of NC_091479.1, from coordinate 61,874,805 downwards.
GTGGAGGGTCCTGGAAAAGAAGGTGCCAGGGCACCCCCCCCCCCCCCCTTGTTTGAGGGTAGCAGCAAGGGCCATCTCGGAGGCATCGCTCTCCACCTGGAAGGGGAAGTCCTCATCCATAGCCTTCATCGTGGCGTCCGCAATGTCTTGCCTGATGCAAGTGAAGGCTGCCTGCGCCTCAGGTGGGAGGGGAAAAGTTGTGGCTTGGGCCAGTGGGCGGACCTTGTCCAAGAAGTAAGGGACCCACTGCGAGTAATAAGAGAACAGGCCCAGGCACGTGCAGAGGGCCTTTAGTGTGTGGGGGAGAGGTAACTCCATTAATGGGCACATCCTTTCCGGATCTGGGCTGAAGACTCCATGGGCCAAGATGTACCCAGGATGGCGAGGCGGGTGGTGCTGAACACACATTTCTCCTTGTTGTAAGTGAGGTTCAGCTCTGCAGCCGTCTGTAGGAATCTTTCCAGGTTAGCATCATGGTCCTGCTGGTCACGGCCGCAGATTGTGACATTATCCAGATATGGGAACATTGCTTTCAGCTTATGCCAGTCTACCATGAGATCCATCTCCCACTGGAAGACAGAGATCCCGTTCGTGACCCCAAAAGGAACCCAGTGGAACTGGTACATGTGCCCATCCACCCCATAGGTGGTGTAGGGCTTGTCCTTCGGGTGGATAGGGATTTGGTGATACGCCGACTTCAGGTCAATCACGGAGAAAACCCGGTAGTGAGCAACCTCATTGACCATGTCGGCGATCCGCGGCAGGGGGTAGGCATCCAGTTAGATGTACCAATTATTTGTCTGGCTGTAATCCACGACCATCCTCGGCTTACTTCCTCCTTTGACCACCAGAACTTGGGCTCTCGAAGGGCTGTTACTGGGCTCTATAACACCTTCCACCAGGAGACGCCGCACCTCCACCTTGATGAAGTCCCTGTCCGCAGCGCAATAGCGCCTACTTCTGGCGGCGATCGGCTTGCAGCCTAGCGCAAGATGTGGGAAGAGCGCCAGTGGGGTGATGCGCAGTGTGGAGAAGCCGCAGGTTGGTGTGCTGTGCAATGTGAGTGGAGGTTGGGGCCCCCTGAAGGCAAGGATGACACTCTGCAGGTGGCACTGGAAATTCAGGCCCAGGAGAAGTGGTGTGCAGAGTTTGGGCATGACCAGGAGCCTGAATCCTGTGTATTGACCGAGAAGTGCCCAAGGGTACCAACAGTCTTATCCTTGGTGGCGAGGGCGATCGATCAGGTGGTGGGGTGGACCTTTAACCTTAGGGAGTGGGCTACACTTGGGTGAACAAAACTCTCGGTGCTGCCACTGTCCAACAGGCACTTTGTTACCTGCCCGTTGACTCGCACGTCCATCATCGAGTGCCCTAGATCATGGGGAATGTCCCTGGTCAGCGTGGTGGTGGCCAGGACCATCTCGGAGTCAGAGTCATCACTATCCGGAGGGATGGGGAGCGTCAATAGGGCAGTCTGGTCATCGCCCGTGTTGACCACTTTGCCATCGGTCGCTGGGTGCGGCGTGCGGCAGCTGATGGCACCCGGAGGCATGAGACCACATTCATGGGGGGCTTGTACAAGTTCTCAAGAGTTTCCATTGCATTCTTGTACGTGGTGCAGCCTTTGGTTACCTGGAAGCCTCGGGGACCCAGCTTTGACCGGAGTAGGACCAACCTCTTCTGATTGGAGTCAAGGGTGTCACCCTTGTGTGCCTCAATGATTGTCTCAACCACGTGCTGCCAGATCTCGAAGCATGTCTGGGCTTTTGGGTGGCATGGGTCGACATCGAGGCTCCCTGCGCACAGGAGTTTTTCTATGGCAGCCATGGGAACATTTTGTGGATTAAATTGTGGTGCGCTGTTAGACAGAATCAGACACACACAAGGTAAAGACTGAAAAACAGGCTTTAATCCACAAAAACTTCCACAGAGCCAGGCTGGCTGTGGCTGCAGCAACTCAGTGTGAGGCCTCGGGAGGCCGGTGCAGGCTTATAGCCCGGAGGGTGATTGACACCCCCACTGGGTGGGGCTTGATCCCTTCAGGCAGACTGATTGGCAGCCGGCCAGGTGTTGTCCTGTCCCCTTACACTTCTGCAGCTACAGAGGTTGCCCCCTGCAGTAGGCTGATGGTGTACCACCTCACTGATCTACAGGCTTTTATTCACAATGGACAGGGACCTCATCCTGTGCCGTAACCCAGGGTTTCTGGGGAAGGGTCAGGGTGTACAAGGTCAAAAGAGGGAGGGGCCACAGGTACAGTCACAGGACGGGGCGCAGCCAGGTAACCAGGAATACAGCGGTTCACCACACAGGCAAACCATCACACAGGCCTTCAGTCAGGAGGTTGATGGAGGCACTGGTGTCTAATTTCTTTCAAATGGGAAGAGGGAGAACAGTGTGTGTCTGTGAAGGTCCCATTGGTATGTTGACTGCCTTTCTGAGGGAGTGGGAGATGCAGATGGTAGGGGGTATGGAAATTTGAGTGATGTTCTCAGCAGCTTTGATGCCTTCTGTTGCTTCCTTGGAACTTGAGCAGCGCAACTCCCATCCCAGGCGGTGATGGACCCAGCAAGTCTGCTTTCAATGATGCACGAGTAGATGTTGCCAAAGGTTGGGGAGGACCTGACAAGCTTCCTCAGTCTTCCAAGAAAGTAAAGGCATCAGTGCACTTTCCTGACCATTGTGTCAACATGCTCCATTCAAGTCCACTCATTGGAGGCTTTTATTCTGAAGAACTTAAAACAATCTGCTCTTTTGACTTCAACACTGTTGACATGGGCAGACGTTTAGTCTCTGGCCCCTCTCCTGAAGTCATCAGTCATCTCCTTCATCTTTCTGTTACTGTTACCGTGGCACCCTGCCACTGTTCTTATTGGACAGCTGGCCTCCGGCTCTGGTGGCCTCCGGCTCTGGTGTCCTCCGTGAACTTGAAGATGGAGTTGGAACGATGTGTGGATGTCCAGACATGAGTACAGAGTATGGAGCAGGCATTTTGTGGAGTGCTGGTGTCGAACACGATCATGGCGGTGGGGGCTGGGCGATGTCCCGACCCATCTTCACTGATGGCGGTCTGTCGAACAGGAAGTCAAGAATACAGTTGCAGGGGTGTATGGGGGAGGCATTGAGGCTAAGTCTGGAAATGAGTTCACAATGGTGTTCAAAGCAGAACTATCGTCTGAGAACAGAAACCTGACATGTATCATGACTTATTTTCTATATTTTACTGTTTGCAATTGCAGTGTCAACAAAACTCCGCATTTCCCTGTGTTACATTGAGAAACTGCCACCAACTTGTATCTGCTCACACGCAGATAAAGCACATCCACTGGCTTCTGTCAGTGAGAGCCTGCTTCTCAGGGTGGCAAGAGGCAGCTTCACAGATTTGTTGAAACATGGAAGTCTGCAGATGCTGGGATTGTAGTAAAAGCACAGAAATGCTGGAGGAGCCCAGCAGGTCTCACAGCGCCCATAGAACTTTCATCATAGAACTGTCCTCTTTTTTTTTAAATTCAGGCACCTGCCTACTGCTTTTTCATGCCTTGAAAAGGGCTCAGGCACGAAATATTGGTTCGATACTTTTGCCTCCTATGGGCGCTGTGAGACTTGCTGAGCTCCTCCAGCTTTTCAGCAGATGTGTTCACCACTGAATAAAGTGACCCTGAGCTTCTTCTACATTATCCTGGTGTAAACAATGCTGAAAATGTTTCAGATTTATTGTCAGAGTACATACACGATATGACATACAACCCTGAGATTCCTTTCTCCTGCGAGCATGGCAGAATTACCATTAATTGGTAGTGCAAAAAATAAACTGGACACAGCGTAAATGTGCAAACAATGACTATGCAATACAGAGAGAACAAAGAAAATCAATAAAGTGCACAAGTAAGAGTCCTTAAATGAGACCCTGATTGAATTTGTCGTTGAGTCTGATAGTGGAGGGGGAGCAGCTGTTCCTGAACCTGGTGGTACGAGTCTTGTAGCACCTCTACCTCTTAACTGATAGCAGCAGCGAGAATAGAACGTGTGCTAGGCAGTGAGGGTCATTGATGATTACTGCTGCTCTCCCACAGCTGCGCTCCCTGTAGATGCTCTCAATGGTGGAGACGGTTTTGCCTGTGATGTCTTGGGCTGTTGTAAAGTTCATTTTGTAAAAGAGTGTCTAACAGTATCCTCAGTCATAATTGAACTCTGCAGCCTTGGGAAAAGTATTTCTGTCACTGTGATGGTGCTTTTACCTCTGATCTATGACACAATTTTATTTTAATAAAAAGCCTTTTTATGACCACATGAATTCAGTCAGTTTCCAAATCTTTCCTTGGCTTTCAATAAAAATATTTCCCTAGTTGAAAACAATTATTGATGTCAAAATCCTGGTGGGTACGATACGATATTTTTCACAAAAAGCAAGATCATAATTGCTGAGCAAATCTGACCCCTTCCCAACAACCCTCCGAATCCTGAGCTGCCCTGGTTTCTGCCCCTGGCGGTTGCAGAAGCTCAACCCTGGAGGTATTTGAAGGGGAGGTAGATCCTGGAACTGAAGGTGATGACAAACTGACTCAGAAGATGGGCTGAGACCAGGGGCAGATGAGTCTGCAGCACTTGGGCCCTTACACCCAGATTGGGTAACAATTTTTTACCCCAAGCCATCACATTCCTGAATTCCCAGAGCTGTGTGGATAGGGGACTGTTACTGTATACATCTTAATATTTTAATGTGTTTAACTTCTATTCAAACTTATATTTATTTAAATATGTTCTGTGGTCCTGTAGAAACATTATCTTGCCTTTTCCATACGAGCATGGTGTGAACGATAAATAAAGGTGACTTGACTTGCAATCCTGTCACTGTGATGACAGGTGGACACTTAGAGATGCAGCTTGAAATTCTGCTGGAAGCTATGTCACACAAAAACAAGTTAATTCATCATAGCGTATTGTTATTTGCAACATAGTACATTGAACGTTCTAGTACAGTACAGGTCCTTCAGTGCACAGTGTCATGCCAACCAGTGTAAATCTACACCACGCCAATTCAATTTTTCCCTACCTCACTCCCATCACCCTCCATTTTTCTTACATCCATGTGCTTCTAAGAGTGACTTGAATGCCCTTCTTGTACCATCATCCACCACAACCCCTGGCAATGTACTCCAGGTATTCACCAACCTGTGTGTCAAACATCTTCCTGAAACAATCCTCCACTCACCTTAAACAGATGTCCTCTGGTACTTGGCATTGTCACCCCCAGGAAAAAACCATATCTAACCCCTTCATTATTTTATAACTCTGTTCACCCGCCTCTCATCCTTTGTCGCTCCAAAGACCAAAGCCCTCACTCTGTCATCCTTGCTTGATATGTTGCTCTCCAATTCAGGCCACATCCTGGTAAATCTGTTCCACACACTCTCTCTTTTTTAAGTCCTCTACCTCCATTTCTACTGCTGCTTCCCACTCTTCCATCTTGTCCATTCTCTTTCCCATTTCTGTTAAGGTCATATCTATTTTATTCATTTTCTCTTCTGTATTGTTTATTCTTCTTAAATCATTAAATTCTTGCGCTTGCCATTCTTTAAATGACTCCATGTATTCTTTAATAAGAGAAAGTATATCCTTTATCTTGCCTTTCCCTTCTTCTTCTATTTCACTGTACTCTTCCTCTTCCTCTTCTTCTTCCTCTGGGTTGGCCATCTGTTGTTTCTTTGTTGCCCTTTTCTGCTCTTCTTTCTTGTTTTCGTTGTCTTCTATGTTCTCCTCTTGCTGCAGGTGTACTGCAGCTGTCATTGCCAGCTGTGGAGATCGACTCCCCAGCTGGTCACCCCTCCCGTCGGTGTGTTTTTTTGCATGCGCATCGCGCATGCGTGTTTGCGCACTTTTACTCGGCTCAGCGAGCCATTTTTGTAGTCCACTTTCTACCGACCTGAGGAAGCGGGTTTCTCTCTCCACCGCGGGCCTCTTCGAACAGGTAAGGCCTTCTCCTTCTTCTTCCGTTGTCTTCTCTTCCTCTCTTCTTACCGTTGATTTCGATTTTTCTTTTTTCTTCGGCATCTTCTTTCCACCTTTATACTCACTTTTCTTTAATTTTTATTTTTGTGCCTTTGTGTTTTCCTTTGTTTTTTCTGACTTTTCTGAAGAGGGCTGGAGTTCACCGTCCGGCCACTACTCCATCACGTGACTCCCCCTTCCACACACTCTCTCCATAGCATCTACATCCTTCTTGTAATGAGGCAGCCAAAACTGAATGTCATACTCCAAGTGTGGTCTAACCAGAGTTTTATAGAGCTGTAAAATTAACTCATGGCTATTGGACTCAATCCCCCGACTACTAAATGCCAACACACAATATGTCTTCTTAATTACCCTTTCAGTCTTGAGGGATCTATGGACGTGGACCTCCAGAGCTCTCTTTTCTGTTAACCAGATACTCCACTTTCAGGATGATCTTCCAAAATGCATCACCACACTTGGCCAGACTGAACTCCATTTGCCATTTCCCCACCTAACTCTGCATCCTATCTAATATCCCTGCTATAACCTATGACAACCTCCTCTACGATCCACAACATCGCCAACCTTGGTAGCCAAGAATTTATTTGGTTATATTTATGAAAATCCCCATGATGATGACTGGGAATGCTTTAAAATCTATTAATATACATTAAGGAGCCATGTGAGTTCTTGTTTTTGGCTTGCTAAGAGATTATTTCTTCATCACCTAGATTATAGTGAAATGTTTGGGTATTCTGATGTTTTAGAAAATTCATTTTAGAAAAGTTAATGCATCAACAGCCAAAGCTGCAAAAAGAGAATGTTAACTTTCCCGACAATAATGATCCCCCCCCACCCTCCCCCCCCACCCCCGTCACAGTTTAATGCCTCAGAGTTAATGATCTGTGGTGATAGTAGTCTATTGGGAAAGCTCCATGAGTATGTTGATGTGCTGTGAGATGGGCTGCAGCTGGAGCGTGGATGGTTGGGCTTCAATGGGACAGACAAGGCCATGGGGGCATGTGTATGGTTGGGTGGGTCGATATACTGTGAGGATGGCTTCCGATGTGAGAGTTTATGTCCCATACAATTGTGGAAGAGGTTGATGAGACTGCAGATGAAGGTCTGGTCACCCAGTGATAGGAAAGAGGTGCAGAAAAGATTCACAGCAATGTTACTGGGAACGCTCAGCTTGAGTTCTAAGAAGAAGCTGGTTGGGCTGGAACCTTCCACCTGGAACATAGGAGGCTGTGGGGAGTGGGGGTGGGGGGAGGTTGGGGGAATGTCTAGAAATTATGAGGGATACTGACAAGGCAAATAGTCATCGTCTTTTTTCCCAGGGTAGGGAATCTACAACTGGAGGGCCAAGGTTGATGAGAGGGAAAAGGTTTAAAAGGGGCATCTTCACACTGTGAATGATGGGTATATTGAACAAGCAGCCAGAGGAAGTAGTAGAGGTGGGGGACAATTGTAATGTTGAAAAGGCATTGAGATAGGTCCCTGGATTGGAAAGCTGCAGGGAGACATGTGCCAAATGTAGGCATATAGGACCAACTTGTTTGACATAGACAAGATGGGCTGAACACCTGGTTTCGGTGCTGCACACAAATCCCAGAGCAACACATAAATATGCTGGAGAAACTCAGCAGGTCATGCAGCAGCCATAGGAAGTAACCAATGTTTTGGGAATGGGCTATCTATGCGACAAAGGGCCCAGGCCCTCAACTTTAGTTTCCCTTTACTTCCCATAGATGGTCTGTAACCTGCTGGGTTTCTCCGGCACATTTGGGTGCTGCATTCGACCCTACATCTGCAAGCATCCTTGTTTAATTCCATGATTCCAGTGATAGATTTCAGTGGTCGTGTGAATAAGGGGGTTAGGGTTCCGTGAGAAAATGAAGTTCTGAGGATTATGATGTGATCTCGAGTGATGAACAGGTGTTTCTCATGATAGATCCTTTTGGAACTGGTGAAATGCCCTGTGATGAAGCCTGTGTTCATTTTATCCTATTCATTTCTCTTTTTTTTTTGCAGATAGGCTGGAAAAATAAAACCTGGACCAGCAGGAGAACATCCCTCTTGGAGATGAATACCATCCATTTTGGACCAGAGCTGAGAATGTGGTTCCTGTTCATTCAGTTTTTTGCATTGTCATTCATTTTCTGCTTGGCAGGTAAGTTGAAGGTGGGGCGTGATATTGACGTGAAGGGTTTACTGCTGCCCCTCTTGGCATGATTTCAGATGCAAAGCACGTCAAGGTCAGGACTCAAACTTCCATGAAAAAAGTGCTTCTCACAGCTTCCGTTAATCAGTGGCTGTAGCAGGAGGACATTGAATGATTGTGATTTTCGATGCCTTTGATCGTCAGTCAGATGAAATGAAAAAAGTCACACTCTCACTGTCAGTTGTATGAACATTTGAGCAATTACGTCCAATGAGCTTGATTGACTTTGTACCAGGCTTACTGATTCACCTAAAAAAATTCCTGATGGGGCAATGTGATTGAAAGTTATGGTTTTTGATGTCTGTGGTTAAATTATGCATGGTGAGTTGCAAAGATCAGATGCCAGATTTATTTAATCCCTTACAGCCCTGATTTCCTTTAGATTGTCCCCTTTGTCAGGTACATCCATGGAATTATAGGTATTGTAACTTGATTAAAGAGCAATTGAAAATGCATCCTGATTTACAAATGATCATTTATGCACCATCCTTTGCTGAAAATCACAGCACTGCAAGGTATGTCTGCTTCAAAGACCTGGCTGCTCCATCAAAATAGTGATGTTCCAATTCGAGGATGCAGCCAGTGGACTTTGTGAAGGTTCTCGTGATCTGTTGCTCCATCCCTGGCTGTTATTGTGATAACTGCACCAATGAATTTTTTTTTTAAAACCTGAGTCCAGCTTTTGCTTTACACTGTGGCTGGAGAGCAGGGCCATGCTGGTGCAAGTTTTGAGGCAGGGACGAGATTTATTATTCTTGGTTGGTAAATACACCAAATGTGACAATTGCTTGGAGGCAGGAAAGCAAATTGATGCAACTGCCCCAGCATGAAAAATGTAAAATCTTTGGTGACACCCAAGAGTTGGGAGTGCCTGGTCAGTTAGATGCGGCTGAATATTGTCACTGTTCTTCCACTCGGGGAAAAAAAAGTGTAAGTTCTTTAATGAGGGGAATTCTTGAAATGAATGTGAACTTCATTGTAAAAGGTACAAGGATCTCTTCATGGTAAGTGGAACAGAATCTCAGTTTAAAACAAGAGCATGTTTGTTGGCATTGAAGCCGATCAATGAGCTGTTGGGATATTTGACAGAATTGATTAAACAAGTATTGTCTTCTGGTTGTATAGTGTGGAAGAGCAAACACAGTAAGACCAGTGCACTTTCTATTCGTACGGTTGGTTCACTGCTGTAAAATTAACATTGTTTTATGCATGTATATATCTGACAGCTGTCAAAGAGTGGGACTGTCACCAGCAGGGCAGGAATGAGTATCCATGTTGAAGGAAGCTCAGAAAGCAAGGGGTTTTTCAAAATTGCCTGTAGTTTTCTCCTGGGAACTTTTCAGATGAATGGTTTATCTTCTGAAAGGAGTCACTGTCTTTACTTGCGAGACTGCAAACTTTTCCATGCTCTTGGGTACTTAATATCTGCAGAATGGTGTGCATTGAGAGTTGACAGAGAAAATAGCTGAGGCTGAGTGTGTATGAAATTGCAGTAACTCGGGGGAATTGTTTCAGCTAAATATTCCAAGGTGTTGATTGATTAAAAAAGCAAATGCACCGAAATGGTTAATGCCCTACACATTTATGATTTCACTTCTTCTGGTCCCTGAATCTCATTTTGTGTGATTTTTGTTTTCTCTTAATCTTTATGAAATATGCTCTTTTCCCGTCAATGTTATAAGAAATGCTGGCAAACGTATTTAACACTGTCACATAGTATGGGTCTGTGATCAATGGAAAGTTATTTTTTGGGTCCTTAACAAATTTTTGAGATAATTCTTCAGAGGGAGGAACAATTGCATTTTTGGGACACATGTGGCCATGTCCAATGTTAATGTCTTTGCAATGTGTTTGTAGAAATATCACGTTGAGAAGTAATCTGATAAATCTATTCATAGCACAGTCAGTACAACTCGTGTTGTGCTTAATATTTTAAGGATGGTCATGTTTATTTTCTTATGGCAAATGTATGTGATAAACTCTTTCTGAACTAACTCATTGTCTGAGGACTTATTGGTAAGAATATAGCTTTGATTAAAATTGGGTGAGTTGGCATTTGATTTCACTGGCATTTTCTGCAAATATTGTTATGTAAGGTCTCATGACAAGAATTCTTGACCACTTTCAGTTGCTGGCCTTCATTGGCATCTGTGTCTGTGTTTTTTAAATGAAGACTTTGCAGGATAATTGATTTATTTTTGAGGTAGTTCTCAGCATTTCTGTTCTACCACTTAACTCATGGAGCCTACAAGAGATGTTTGCTTGTTTGAATGCTCTCTTTGTTGAGTAAAAGCACAATTTGTTAAACCCCTGATCCTCAGTTGAACTGTACAACCTTAATGCTTGCTGTCCATGTCAGAAATTCTCTGTTGTCTTTCTACCATGGATGTGAGGTCACCAGATTTACTCGGGGAACTGTCACACCTTAACGTTGAGCTGAAGGCACAAGATGCTAGGATCCAGTGCAATGGATCCTTCGAGGGTTAGGTACCAGGCATGGTGGGAAATGGACTATCAATGGGTTGGGTTGAAATCCTGCTTCAGGATCTGAAAAGTGCACCATTCATTTCCCTCCCCTAGAGGCTGATCGATAGTTTCTCAGCATTATTTAAAAATTGATTGATTCAATTTGGCCAAAGAATAATTTCTAAATTTGAATTTAAACAAACAACACTGCAACAGGCCAATTCAGCCCCATGAGTCTGTGCTACCCAATTTACACCCCATTAACCTGGTACATTTTTGAAGGGTGGGAGGAAACTGGGGAAAACCCACGCAAACATGGGGAGAACGTACAAACTCATTACAGACAGCCCAGATATTTTAAAAACATTAAAAAAAATAGACGTTTCCTTATCTTGTATGTACAGTGGACCCCCAAGTAAATGAGGGGAAGAAATTTCTCCCTATAGCATAATTTACAAGCCAATAAAATACCTAATATTGCAATGTTCGGTGTAGGCTGTCTGACCTGCTGATTTTCTCCACGACTTGTGTGTGTTACACATGACCCCAGCATCTGCAGCTTCTCTATCTGCTGCATGGTGTTTGCTCAGAGTGTTCACCTTTGCCCTCAACACAGCACTAGTTCTCAATTTGGGGGGGGGGGGAGTAACTTGAAGTGGGCTTTGTGTGAAGTAGCAAAGATATTTTAAAAATCAAAATGGCCTGAAGTTTTTGAAGCTGGACATCTCAGGGTGGTCTTGTCAGAGGTGGAAGCTGTTGGCAGCACCAAGCACCAGGAGTCATCTGGGTGAACAATGAGATCAGCCATCTTTCTCCTTAACCTGTGAAATGGAGAAATGAAGGGGAGAGGACAATAGAGGAGGTTCTAATTCAGTATTGAATCAGGAAAATAGACAGAGTAAAAGGAAGAAAAATGAAAGGAATTTAAAATGATGGCACTTTCATCATTTTCTCTCAGTATCTTTAAAAAAAATGCCATCATTTTAAATTCCTTTCATTTATCACATCATTAAAAGGGTAGGAAAGAAATAAATCACAACATTCTGTGGTTGAAGTAAAAAGGATACATTGTCAGAAATATTTTCAATAGAACCAACACAAAATATTCGTACCCATCGAGAACCACATTGAGCTGAGCGGCTGTCAGGACAGGGGTTGGAGAACATGAAGGTAGTTTGTTGGTGGCCTCAGGTTTCAGGGTGAAACTGAATGAGCAGGATCCTTTTCTAGTCTCGACAATGGCCAGTTAGTGTTGGCTGACTTGGATTGAATTGTTCACTATTTTCCTTTGTGAAGGTAGACATTAAGCACATGGATCAAAGTTATTGAACCGATTGGTTCAGCTGATAATTGCCAAATTGCAATCTCACTTTACTAACAATGCTGCAATGTAAATGTAGTCTGTTGGGGGAATGGAATTTTGTATTTTTAACATGGTCTGCACAAGTAAATCTTTATTCCAGTTGAATTTGAACACTGTTAAAGACATTCCTTTGGCATTGAAAACACAATCTGGTTTTGTTTGGAAACAACTTTGCACTGGAACATTTTGCTTTCAGAAAAATCTTTTGAAGGCATGAAATAGGCAGTGATTGAACTGACCAAATGTTGCAAAAGCTAACATGTTTGTAAGACAATTATCAAGTTTCTGCCTTTGGATAACTTCAATTTTTTTTGTGGGGGGGGGGGAAGTGTGCTGTTTGTTGTGTGGATAGTGTGCATTTGTCCTTTGGCCAATATTCTGAGCACCCTGCTCTTCTTTGCAAATCATAAACATCGATGATTTAAGATGGTGCTTACTGAGCCTGCTGTTTGTTTGAAGCTGTATCAGATCTAATCTTCAGTGAAGAAGAGAGTATTAGGCATTTGCTACATAATGTGTGCTTAATTACCACCTTCCACATCTCACAGCCAGGAACAAAATGAATTCTGTTTCATCTCTACGGTGAAAGACAGCATGTGACTTGTGTAACTTTGAACAAAGGACATGCTTTTGTTCAGATTTGAGATCATATCTGGACCATTGTTTATTGAAAGAAGGTGTGCATTTATTTCTACCACATTCTACAACTCATGAAAATCCAAAGCACTTCAGACAATGTCAACTAATTTTGAAATCCTGTTACCATTGATAGAAGCTCGAAAGCCAACTTGGACACAGTCAGCTCCAGCAGCAAAAAAAGTGGATAAATGTGAAGGGCAGGGATTATTCCTCTCCTCCTCTTCAATACAGTAGCACTATTTTGAACTGAATTGGGAGGGAAGGGAGGCTGGTGGTTTTGGGGCCTTGATTTCATAACCAGAAATAAGGAGAACACCCCCACCCCCCGTGGGGGAAGCTTGGGAGACAACCGTGCATGGTGGCGGACCAGCGAGGGGCTCGGCAGCTGAAGGACCCACACAGGCTGTGGGTGGAGACTGGCTCACGGGAAGCAGGTATCAGGACCTGGATTCGAGAGGGTGCTGAGTGAAGGAAGGGCTCCCGATGGGCCATCTGAAGCATGGAGTCATTTTTGCAAGATTTTCTCCAAGGACCAACCAACTTCAACTGTTCGGCTCAGAGATCAGAAATGGGAGAGTTTATATTAAATTTCATTTGCACACCATCAAATACTGAATTTGGCAAAATTTGGACAAGACCTGGGGCAGAGTTCAGGTGGCAAATAACTTTTGGGTAGTACATGTGCTGGATAATAAGCATCTGAAAAGTCATATTGTCCACATGCAGGCAAATAGGACAAGCTCAGAATGCTTACGTGCTCAGCATGGAGGAGTTGGGCCCAAAGGGCTATATCGTGTGACTCAATCAAGAATGTTTCACCTTCTCCCCTCCAGTTCAGACTCATCACCATCCTCTGAAGAGCAGGTCAAGCTGGGCAGCGACAATCAACTGTGGCCTTGAAGCTGACAACCATTGAGAGACAAAGGAAACCGCGAGCACACCTGCTTCTGAATGTGGGATGAGAATGTTATGAAAGGAGGCACAGGTGATTCTGGCATCAGGTCAGATGGAGTGTCCTCATGATGGAAGATGGGGCATCATGGTTAGCACATCACTGTTACTGCACCAGTGACCCAGGTTTAAATCCATAGGAGTTTGTATGTTCTCCCTGTGACCTGCGTGGGTTTCCTCCAGGTGCATCAGTTTCCTCACATGTTGCCGGATTAGTAGGCAAATTGATCACATGGATAGGGCAGGCCTGATACCGTGCTATACAGTATCTCTAAATTTAAAAAAACTTACAGCAAGAAAGAGCAGATTTATTGACACTATTATCCACATTTTGTCTTGCGGCTGCATAATTCTGTTGTACGAATAAAGCAGATGGCAATTCTAGATGTTGCTTCCTTTGAGAAATTGGCTGGCATCTGTGCCTTTCTAATTTAGTTCTTGAATCAATGCAGAAGATTTGGGACAGTGGAGAATGCAGGGCATTTATAAGGGCGCTGCTGGGAGTTGAGGAACTGAGTTACAAGAAAAGGGTAAACAAGTTGGACTTTACTCCTTGGAGAATGAGAGGAGATTTGATAGAGAAACTCAAAATCATGAGGGAGATATATAGATAGAGTCCATGCAAGCAGGTTTCTTTTATACTGAGATTAGGCGAGATTAGGTGAGCCAAGAACTGGAGGTTATGGGTTAAGGCTGAAAGGTGAAATATTTAAAGGGGACTTAAGGGGGAACCTTGTCATCCAGAAAGTGACGAAAGCATGGGAAGTGGTGAATGTGAGGCTCAATTTTCACATTTCAGAAACTTTTGTATGGGTGCCTGGTGGGAAGGGTATGGAGAGATATGGAGTAGGCTATTGGGTCAAGGCAGATCAGCGTGGACGAGATGGGCCTCCTTCCATATTGGAGTATGAAAGTAAAACCCTGATTTCTTTTTTCAAACTCATTTGAACTGGAAACCCTTCAATTTTAGTTGAATCACACAGGCAGAAATTTTGGGTCATGCAAACATGCCCTTTCATACCTGCACTTAGTAGACATGTCATTTGTCAGCAGCATTTCACTCCAGTTCAAAAGGTGTGCCTTTGGCAAGTGGAATGTAATGCGCAGCCATGAGTCTGTTGTGTCCTTAGTGCTGCAAACCAAGCATGAGATTCTGGTAAAAAAGGGAAACGCACAAACCTAGAGGGGACTTGTGGTGATATGACCACTAACCTACTGCAGGGGGCGATCTCTGTACCTGCAGAAGGACCACTTGTGGGCTGACTCCACCTGGCCGGCTGTCAATTAACTGACCCAAATATAAGCCTGAGCCAGCCCCGCCTGAGCCAGTCACTTGGGAGCCACCACAGCTGAAACTGGTGTGAACAGACTTTTAGCAGAATAAAGCCTGTGGTACCGTCTTTTGTGCTTTGTGTCTGCTTGCTGCTACCACAGCGTATCACATGACTTAATAGAGGTACAGAAGATAATGAAGGGCTTGACTAAGGTAGACACCCAGCATCTTTTTTTTCCTGGGGCAGCAACAGCAAATACATCAGTTTAAGGTGAGTGGAGGAAACTTTAGCAGATTTTCTTTTTACGGAGGAGTGGAATGCAATGCCAGGGTTGGGGGAGGCTGGCACAACAGGGCATTCAAAAGAAATAGGCACATGAATGTAAGAAAAATAGAGATCATGGGTGTGAAGTAAGGAAGGATTAGATTGCTGTGGAATAGGTTCCCACAGGGCAACACAGCATCCTGGGCTGAAGGGCCTGTACTGTGCTGGAATGTTTGATGTGCTACAATTGCAGATGATGGAATTCATGAGCAAGCAATAAAAATCTGAGGGACTTGAGCAGCATCCATTGAAGAGAATTGCCTGCTGTCATTTACTTATGACTGACCAACTGCTTTCAAAAGAGATCATTCATGAGGATTTTGAACCATCTCCAGCAGAAGCAAGGAAGTCCCCGCTTCAGTCTGAGTGGCAGATTCAGTGGAGGGGAGTGATCTTCTCATTGGGGTCATGGAATAGGATCCTGTTCACATTGTGCGACTGACTAGGACGGTCCTGGAGGTGAAGCAGATTTTTTTTACTGGGCATACAGCTGCAAATGGGTGAACGCTGTTGTATTCTTGACAATACCTCTCAGGTTCGGGCCTTCCAGGGTTAACTGATGCACCCAAACTGGGAAAGGTGCACCATCCATTGGCTGCAAGCTGATTTCTCATGGTTCCCTCTGAAGACACCATGCTGAGAGAGGGTTTGACCTCCCTTGCTTGGCTATTGACATGGGCTGTCTTTGGGAGTGAGGAGGCAGCCTCCCCTTTCTATTCAGATGCCGATGGTCTCCCACAAGTCCCCAAAGATCAGGGAGCCACCACTGCTACAAGCTGAGACTACGTACACCATTGAATAGATTATGAACCTTTTTGGTGGGATTTTGCATGCATACTCAACCTTCTGTTTGTTCAGAGAATTCTTGTTCCACTAATAAGGTAATTAATTGCTTGTAAAATGCTTTAGTGAGTCTCCAGGGATTTCTGCTTGATTGTATTATCCTTTAGCAGCGGAGTGCAAATTGAAGTCAGAAAGTTGGAAGGAATAATAAGATTGTAACAGAAGATATTGAGAATTTATTTTAACAAATAGGTTGTTGCTTGAAAGACTTGTGGAAAGTACTTCTAACTGAGGTACTGATGAATGTCTTTGCCCCAGTCTTAATGTTCATTCTGCACAATTTCCTCTACTTCTCCTCATCTTCCTCCATATTTCTTCCTCTCCCCCTCCTTCGTGCCACCAGCTGCATCCTGCTGTGCACTGAAATCACCAGATCGTTGGCTTCTTCTCAGAGGAAAACCATGCAAAGAAGACAGCAGTGTGATAGCACGGGGCACCAGAGCAGTGGCCGAGAGCATGCAACGGCTCAGAGAAACTGTGTTGCAGCGGGCATTGGCTCAGGGCAATAGTGCGGCAGCAGAGGGTAATGTGCAGTGGCTCAGGGCAACTATGCAGTAGTGGCAGGTAGCTTGCAGTGGTTTGGCAGGAGGCTGGTGATCAAAGCAGCAATAGCTGAGAGCAGCTGTGCTGCAGCTGAGGGCACAGGTAATATAGATAATGGCAACTGGTCAACAATGCAGGAAGTGAGAGCCGTGGTGCACTTGCATTATGTCTTAATTGTACCTGCCTCTACCATTTCCTCTGGAGGCCTCATTCCATGTGCACATCACTAGTTCCTTACCCTTCCCAGAGAGAACCCCAAAAGATCCAATCTTGTTGGATTTGAGGAGCAATATGTTCCTGAAACAAACAAAGTTCTGGGTTTTGATGGAAGGAGGAAGGATCGTGGTTGACCGCCATTTGTGTTGAGAATGAATGTGAATCAGTCTAGCTTAACAAATTATTTTTCAGATTCTTTGCTCCAGTCAAAAGTGTGACCAACCACAATGGATCAGGGTAGTATTACCGATGAGTTGTGTTGAAGTTAAAGATGAGCATTCACCAACCCAACACAAAATGAACCAATGCCCGACACATGGGGTCGTTTCAGGTGGTGTTTGTGATCGCCCACTGAGCTTCAGGCATCAGTCACAGCCCCACTGGTAACTTTGCAATTGCAGGGAGGATGGAGTTGCAAGGTCGTGAGGACAGACTTCAGGGCAGCAGCCCCTTGAAATAAGATAAAGGCAGAGTCAGTGTTCCAGGGTACAACATGGAGTAAACTGGCACGAGGGGTTGGAGACTCCAGGGAAGCGAAGGACTGGCGCAGGGCAGTGGAAAATGGGAAGACCACTGCCCTCCCCAACCCACCACCCCCCCTCCCCCGGAGAAGGAGAAGCAGAGGTGATGACCCATGGGACAGTGACCATGTTAGCAGATGAGTGAGGGGTTCTGCGGCTGACAGACAGGCAGTGGGCTGCTGGAGTCTGTGGTAAAGGGACTCGTGCCAGGCTGCTGGAGACTGGCTCAAAACTGTCTGAAGGGGTACCAGATATTGGAACCAGGATGTGAGAGGACGACAAGGGCCATGACGGGTTCCTGATCAGATCTGGAGTTCGGACTGCCGATGGTTTGGACTGGACTCTGTGTGGCTGCATGAGTGCTGGAGGCGAATCCACGGACACTCAGTGATGGGGGTGGGGGGGGGGGATCTCTCTTTTGCTTCTCTTTCTCTCTCTGACTGTAAGAGGCGCCAATGGCGAACATGTCTTCCTTAAAACAATTTCATGGAATATGACACTGTTTTACTTACATTGAATTACATTTAAATTGAATCCTGACTTTTGTGCAAGGTTGACATTGCAGGGTCTTCTTTCCTTTGAAATAGCAAATAGTGAGAGGTGACAACAGATTATTAGGGTGGACAGCCAGCACCTTTCTTTTCCAATCACAAGTTCTAAAGGACACCTGTTCAAGATGAGTGGAGGAAAGTTTAGGAGAGACTAGGGGGAAAGTTGTCTTACTCTGAGAGTATTGGTGGAGGCTTCTACAAAAAGGACTTTCAAAAGACTATTAGACAGGCACATGGGATGTAACGAGAAAAGTTAAAAGAGTTATGGGCGTGAGGTGGGGAGGTTAGATTGTTGCTGAGTCGGTTTACATAGGTCAGCACAATGTCAAGGGGTGAAGGACCTACATTTTGCTATAATGTTCTGTGTTCCATGTACTACCACAATAAGATGAGCCATTCTTACTGGTAGCTTTGCAAATGGGGCTCAATGCAAACATCAAACCTTGATTTTCAATGTGTTACCTTGATTTGTAACTGGATATTCTAGATAACTGCAGAGACCAGTATGCTCATCATATGTCTGTCCAGCTTAACCTGTTTAAAAGGTACTGATAGGATTCCAACACTGGTAACCATTGTGTTCCTACTTACCTCCATCTCCAGCAGTTATCTCCACCTTCACCCTGTCCTCAAGACAAGGCGAGTTTATTTGTCGTTCATACCATAACCATTGCAGTGTACAGTGAAAATGAGAGAGCGTTTCTCCGGACCGTGGAGATAGATTCCCCCACTTGGGCCTATCTGTTCTGTTCCTCCTTGCCTGCCTCACTGACTTTTCTCTGCCTCCTAACTCCACTCTCCCTCTCCTCCACCAGCTGCCATCCATCCATTATCCTTCATCCCTCCGTGGCCCAGCTCCCACCTCCTGGCCCTGTCTCTTTCCTCTTTATACTGGCCATCTTCCCACTCCACTCTCAGACCTGGTATAGTCTCGACCAGATACATCAACAGCTCCCCACCCCCCCCCCCCCAACACCCCTACCCTTACAGACGCTGCTCGTCCTAGTGAATTCCTCCAGTGGGTTATTTTTTTTGCTCCAGAATTCAGTATCGACACTCCCTTGTGTCTCTGTTCTTCATCCCTCTCTTTACGACCTTCCCTTCCCCGTTAATCTATTGAGGTACTCCGTGGGACACGTTATGAGTGTGCTTCAAGAGTTCCCCTGCTCATTTTGATTAATTTTCGCAAGACTTTGTTGGCCTCCCAAGGAGAATGCCATTTATGCAATGAAAACCTCACTTTTTTTTAACTTGCTGTTGGGGATTCCCTGTTGGAACTATGTGAAGACCGGATTTTTTCCCATTTGTTGATTGGGAATTGGAGAAGGAAAATATTGATCCTTCACTAAACATAAGGAGACACTGAAAGAGAAGCAGATTTCTGGAAATATTATTCCTCAATCTAAGACAGCAGGAATTGGCAAAAAACCTTTTGATCATGGCTGGGACACAATGTGCTACAGACAAATCTTGTTTACTGATCTTAAATGAGATGTTGAAGGGTGTTAGGAAAACACCGACAGGCTCATTAACTCTTCATCAAATGCTTATTTGGCCTTTGATTTCTAGAAGGGCTGATGTAGATGGAGTGGATAGAATTTGTCCAATTTTACCACTGTAGTGCACATAAAATGTTAAATAACGTTAGCATGGGCGAAAATATTTAATTCCCTTCTGCCAGATTTTCTGGGAACATTGTGGTGTGTACCAACATTGAGCAGAGACTCTTTCTTCCAAATGCTGCTTGTATCATTATTTGTCAAAGCAGCTCATGCAGAATAACAGCGAGCCAAACTCTTTCTGAGGACAGTTTGACGAGAGGTGAAAAATGTGCTCGTCTTCGTTGGTTAACCTTGACTTCCTGTGGACGCTGTGCGACCTGCTGAGTTTCTCCAGTGTGTCTGTGTATTGCACTTGACCCCAGTGGCTGCAGACTTTCTTGTTCAGCTCCAGAATGCGTTACCAGTACAGTGGCCCACATTCCTGCCTCACAGCACCAGAGATCCTGGTTCCATTAAATCCCATTCCAAAGATGTACAGGATTAGTCAGTTAATTGATCCACTTAAGTGCATTTGAGCAGGGGCAGGGTGGGTTTGTGGGGTGGAAGGGCCTGCTACTGTGCTGTTCTTTTAAATTTAAAAATTCTTAAAAGGTCTGTGGAATTCTCCCTGTGACCACATGGGATTTCCTCTGTTCTACATCCATAAACCATGCTGATTGGCAGGTTAATAGGCTCCCCAGAATGTGGGTGGATGGAAGGAGGATGGCAGTGGGAGGAGGGTGGTGAGAGGTGGTGGGTTAATAGGAGTGTGGGAGGAAAACGGAATATGTAGATCAATGTTTGGTGGTCAACATGGATGTGATGGGCTGAAAGGTATGTTGTTCCAGAAGATCAAGCTTCCACATCCTGTGAATGATGCAGTGGGGTCTGATTGTTTACAGTATTGAGAAGGTCTCCGGACAGAATTCATTGTGACTGCAGGTTGAAACTCAAAAGAGTGATTGGATATTCAGTTCACGTTTTTCCATGGATTTGCTGAGATTCTACAGCACTGCACACGACCCCACCATTCATTGCTGTTGTGGCATTCTGCTTTCCAGTTTATTTGAAAGGTCAGTTTCGGTTACACTGCCAGTGGGTATCCAATGTAGGGACAGTTTCGGGGCCCAGGTTGAAAGGAGATCAGCCAGTCCGTTCTGTCTTGAGGAATGAGATCACGTCTCCGTTACTCTTGCCTGTTTTTAAGTTTAGACATATAGCATGGTAACAGGCCTTTTTGACTCACGAGCCCAATTTATATCCAATTAACCTACACCCCCTTGTACGTTTCAAACATTGGGAGGAAACCAGAGCCTCCAGGGAAAACCACACAGACATGGGGAAAACATACAAACTCTTTACAGACAGTGCGGGATTAGAACCCCAGTCCCAATCGCTGGCACTGTAAAGGGATTGTGCTCACCACAATGCCAATCATGCCGCCCCTGTTGTTGAAAGAACTCAGTCATTCTCAATAAGCAGAGAATGTTGGGAGTTTAGACTGCCTGAATGGCCAGAGCACAAATGCCCTCTGTACTTCCCGAGTGGGTATAGAACTGAAAGCTCACAACAGAAGCCAAAAGGGCATGATGGATCACTGAATCTGACTTAATTCACTCTACTGATTTGCAGTTTGGTAATTCTTCAAACAAAAGCCTTGGAATGATTGTGTTTAACTATGCAGTGCACACGTCAGATGCCATGGAGGCAATTGCTTTGTTAATATTTTTCATGCCTGCTGCATTGTTCACTCGATTCAGCATCACCAGGATTGCAAGCAGCGGAAACCAGACCTTTCTCTCTTTGGGCGCTCCCACTCATGGATTCTTGCCTACTTGCAACTGGCATTGTATCGCTGTTGATGGGATGTTCTTGCCCCAGAATTGTGGCATATCATTCCAGCATTGGCGAGCTGCCTTTTGAGGGAATGCTCACCCCTCCTTCCCATCTCTTGACACTGCAAAGAGCTGTCCATTGGTGCTGTTGTGCAGGGTGGACCATTGGCTTTTGATGCCCCATGACCTTGTGTGGTAGGAAGCAAGAGGAAATATGTGTGCCAAATGCTCCAGTGATCCACTCCCTTCTTTGCGGTGGCTCCATCAGTCATTCAGATCATGGCTGCTTTGTACCTCATTGCATTGGTTCCACATGCTTTGATGCCTCTTATTGAGTAAGGACCTTTCAGGCTCAATTGGAAATCTATGCTTATCCCAAAACAGGGAAAATACTTCCAGATTTCTAAGAACTTGTGAAGATGACACCAGGGAGCATCCTGTGGTTTAGCTTGATAATGACACCAGCTTGTCAGTTGGTTAACAATAAATCTTTTTTTTATATTTGGTTACCTCACGAGCTCTAAATCTCAGCTTTGCTGCGCCATGAGGAGCTCAGGGTTGATTCCCAGTTGATTGATGATTGACGGGAATATTGCCTTGTGTTTTTTTATTCCTGTGGCAAAATTCTCCCAAAGTCCAGATTTCGCATTGCCCAAACATAAAGTGCAGCATCCTCCACGTTAGAATTGCACAGCAAAGAAAATGAAAGGAAAACTGTAGCTGCTGGAAATCAGAAATGAAAGCAAACGATTAGAAAGGCTCAGTGGGTTGGACGGCCACAGAGAAACAGCAATGCTTCAGTTTGGAGACCCTTCATCCGAGGCGATGCACGAAGCAGGCTGTCCCACCCATCAGCGGCCATCGAGCACCTGTTGACACTGATTCTGCGTTTTGAATTCTCCCCATATTGTGATCACCTGCCCCCCTCACCCCACCCCCCCAGATTCTGTCCTTTGGCCACACACCCAGTGGCAGTTTACAGTGACTAGGTAATCTTCATACCAACGTGCACAAGTTTGGGGTGCAGGAGAACACCAGAGGAAGCCCGTGCTGACACAGCAAAAAGCCTGCAAACTCCATGTAATGAAGTCGGGATTGAACCCAAGTTGCCAGTGCTGTGAAACTTTCTCTGCTGGCTGCGTCACTCTGTCACCTGAGTGATAACACAAATACTCTCAGGGATCTCACTGACATTTGATAACATAGAAGATGACAGCACAGTGCAGGCCCTTCAGCCCACAATATTGTGCTGACCTATGTAAACCCACTCCACAACAATTTAATTATTCGCTAACTTACACTCTATTTTCCTTACATCCATGTGGCTATCTGAAAGTCTTTTGAATGTTCCTATAATATCAGCCTCCACCATCCCTCCCAGAAATCATTCCAGGGCCCCACCTCCATTTGAGTACAAAAAAGACACTCATCTCCCATAAACTTTCCTCCACTCACCTTAAATAGATGTCCTCTGGTATTTGCTATTGTCAAATGGGGCGGGCTGCCCACCCTCTCTGAGCTGCTTCTATAGCTCTACGAAGTCAGCCCTCATCCTTCGTCAAAGCAGGGTAAGTTTCCATTCCCTCTACCTGTTACGAGGGTTCTACTTTGCTTCTTTGTGTTTTCGAGAGATTTCCATTAATGGATTTGAAATAATCACTGCATGGACAGACAACAACAAAAGACTGTGATCGCTTTGTCAAAAGCTTCAATATCAGTCTGTCTTGCTTATTTGCTGAAACGTCATCAATATATAAATACATTGTGTGAATGTGCGTGTTCTATTCTTGAAGAGGTCAGGTTTTCGTACAAATGAGCAGCTGATACAAAATCCCTTTCAGAAACTCCACAGAAAAGACTGGACAATTTCTGAGAACCACAAAGGACAAATATTGCAATTTGATTTTAAATAAAATGGATTGGTATTAACGGACAAAGAATTAATGTTTTGGTTTAAATTTCCTCAGAAATATTATTATGACAAGATATTAACTTACATTTTTTCTATTGAAATAGAAAAAAAACATTCAGAGAACCAGAAGAGTCTGTGCATTAATATTGTAGGGTATAATTTTAGCTTATCAACCTATTAAGGCAGTTTCATATTTCATCATCCCCTTGGAGATCTTTTTGTTATGATCTGAAAATACATTATTAATTTCTTCCATGTCGAGATGATCTCTAGAGCTTTCTCATTCAAGTTAATCCCTAGCTGCTACTGGAATGCAGAAAGCCCTCCCATGCAGTAACTGAGGCAGAGACCATGTCATTTACAGGTCAGAATGGAGCTGATTCTCATCCCTGTGTGGAATGTTTATATTATCCTGCCTTGAGCAGAATGCAGGAACAGTATTCTTGAATTTGTCTTTATTTCCTAAAACCAGCAAGCTCTTGAGATGGGCCAATTCACGGATGGACCTGAGCCACCACGAGCAATAGGACAAGTTTCTGAGTCATCTTTTTATGCTCTGGGACAGTTGCAGAGCATTAAATAGACTCAGCCGCTAAAGGGGATTCGAACAAAACTCTTCGGCTTCAAGGAGGATAAAAACAAAGGATAAATAATCAAAGACTCAGCAATATTGTCAGGGAGAGGATTTTAATATGTGAATCTCTGCAGTAAAATATTCACACATTGTGGAGTTTGAAATCGCACTGTGTTCAATGCATTCTGATCTGATGGAACACCATCTCTGTAGAATTTGGTTTCATGAAGAAAACGTCAAACATTCTAATCTTGGACTTGCAAGTTCTGAAATGATTGCCTAATGAAACTATTGTTGATCACCATATTGACCTATTTATTATGTTTAAGCAATATTAAGGCAGATTTCATTAATGCCAGTTGGGACATCACATTACATCCCAGTTCTGTACATTCTTGAAGGCCATTGCATGTCAAAGGGGTGACCATTTCGACAGACTTGTACATAAGTATGTCAATCATCTGTCTTTGTCCCTTACAATTAGGGATTTTGTTTCAGATAAAAATAATACTTTGGTGAAGAACCAGTTAATAAATGGTTAATAAATGGCTTTTGAATTTCATTCCAAAACTGGTAAAATAAAAGTAGATGACGATTATCATCAACTGGAGTTCCAAACTCAGATGCCAAATATCAATACTCTCTGGTGATGTCAGCCCTGATTCCAAGTGTCAAATATTGCTGTAAGATAAGCAAATGTTTGGACTGTTCAGAGGGTTAAAGCAGGTTTTGTGTCATATTTCCACAGCACATTAAGGTCATGGATGTTGGCAGGATGATTAATTATCAGTCGGATGACAGCAAACAAGGAGAGTGTTTTTGTGATCTTCCTTTTGAAGAATGTTTCCATTCCTGCAGGAGTTCCTTGTGCTGCACAGTTAAAGCAGCTATGCACAGAGCCATCATTATGATTGCTTTACTTTCAGTCTCCTGGGTTATCTCCTGATGATAACTTTTTCTGCGCCCACGGCACTCAAACCTTATTGTACAAATGTGTTGTCAGGCTGAGTTTGAAATGGTATCCATTCTTCCTTTCTTTCTGGACGGGGAGTGCAAGGATGACACGTACTTTGCAATCCAACTCTTCAGGAGTCTCATTGAACCAAGAGGAACAGATCTGCCAAGAATGTGGGAAAGGAAGATCTGAACTGGAAGGTTCTGATGCAGAAGGAGGAATCATGGACCGTCGGGAAGGAAACCTAAAATTTATTGTTCCGATTGTAAGCTCATATGTTGATACTGATAGGAAAGCAATTGAATAAGTATTTACTGATTTTGTGAGTTGTAAAGGTCAAGGACACACATCGTGTATGATGGAGCATGAAATGTGTGCAGAGTTGAATTCAATTAAATTATTCAATTTCTTTGTGCAGTGGAAATTAAAATGTCACAGCAAAAAAAATCAGCAAGCCCGCTGACTTTAGTGAGTCCATAATTAAAATGTAGCCGTTGTCTCTGCATCCTTCAGTATTGCCCCATTCTGATGCTCTGTAGGGCTTCCTTACAAGAATATCATTTGCCTGGAGGATATTGTGACAGATTAACTGGAAGGTTATGCAACTTGTTTTGGAAGATCCAGTTTACAGACTCACAATCTAAATGTTATCAACAAATTGACTGATGCTACAAACCGTTTTGGAAGTTGAGGAAACTCAGAGCCGAATGACATTTGTAGAAGTTGGCTATTTTTTTTTTACTGGTTCTGTCTCCGAATGGCTAGTGAACAAAGAGTGTGGGTTAGACAGAAAGCAGTTATTCTTGGGCAATGAACTCTAATCGACGGTCAAGATGCGAAGTCGATGGGAATGGCTGTGCCTTCAGTGTTGGGAAAATATTGATGGGAAACAATAAGGATTGCAACTTGGTACTGCTTTAGTGCCTGTGGAAGCCACTTGGTAGGGAGTGGCATAGTGACAGCACCTTAAATGGGAAAACACCACTGACGTTCAAAGAAATGTCATCAACATGGTATGTTGCTGCATCATTCATGGCAAAGGTGGTAGTAAGGCAGGTGATGATATCCTCTCAATAGCTGGACATCAGACCACGTGCTGCTTTGAATTGTAATAGTTGCCACAGTATTTTTTTTCCCCCCAGTGGTTCCTTTGGACTATAATGGCTGTGTGTTGTGATTGCAGAAGGCAGCAGGCAGTACGGGCCAGTGGGCAGCAGGCAGTACGGGCCAGTGTTTGAAGAACAACCACTGCCTACCATCTACCCAGAGGAGTCCGAAGAAGCAAAAGTGTCACTAAATTGCCGAGCTCGTGCCATTCCCTCCCCAGCCTACAGGTAAAAGCAACCTTTTGCTGAACTCTCTGGTGTTAAGAGTCCAAAGGGACGTGTCCCTGCCCACTCTGAGTTGATGTTGCAGACTGTGTCAAATCAACTTCACTTTCTGTTCCTTTTTACTTTTCCCAACCTGCGATTGACGCCAATTGGATCACCAGGTGAGTGGTGGAATGGTGTTGAATTAGCCACGGCATTCAGGTAAAATGTGTGCCACGTGCACTGGCCCTGCTTCCATTGTGTGTCTTGGAGCTGCAGGAATGCTTTGTGGGTCACTGCCTCCGCTGTTTGCGTGGTCTTGTTTACTTCATATTTGCAACTGTGGTTCACGTGTCTCGTAGGTGGAAGCGAAACAACCAAGACATCAATGCAGACGACAGCCGCTACAGTATGATCGGTGGTAACCTGGTTATCAACAACCCAGAGAAGTCATTGGACCGTGGCAAATACCAGTGCTTGGCATCAAACAAATACGGGACCATTATCAGCAAAGAAGCTGAACTGCAGTTTGGGTGTAAGTACTTGCCGGGAAACCAAATGTTGTGCATGTTCCTATTTGCCACTTTTTCTTCTGTCTGTTGATCAAGGCTTTCTGAAAGCATTTTCTCATTAAATTAATCATCCCTCATTGACTCGCTATGTGTTCGGTTTCAGAACTCCAAAAGAAATGGGCCAATGACCATTTTTCTCCAGCAAAATATTTCAGTTACAATTGGGTCAAGAGCAGAGATTCTCAACCTTCCCTTCCCACTCACATCCCATCTTCAGCAATCCCTTACTGATCACAGAGCCCCGATGGCGTAGGGATTCCTGAGAGTGGGATGTGAGTTTAGGGTGTAGTTGAAAACCACTGTTCTAAGCCTTTGAAGATAGAGGCCAAGACTACTCAATCTCTTCCTGTACCAGGCCTTCCATCTCAGAAACGAATCTGGCGAGTCTTTGCTGCACCTCCTCTGCAGCTTTTGATAAGGAAACTAAAACGGCTCACTGTTCTCTAGCCATGGGTTTAAAAGCCTCCATCTGGTCGCCCCAAGTCTCTGCTGCGATCCACTTCGAAAGGTTGACTGTCCATCATTGTCGGTGACATTTTTGAGTCACATTGAGCATTGAAGAATGTAAAAATTAGTCAAGGACAGCAGGGTCGAACAGGGAAAATAAATAAGTCGTTATCTGAATCAAAATCACAGCCAATTGAAGTCATGGAACATAAATTGGACATCAGGCCCCAGCTTGTCGCTTTTTAATTTAGAGGGTTTTATTCTTTGAAAAGCCACTTGGGCTATTTTTGAATTAAAAGGATGTTTTCCCCCTCAATCTCTTACAGACCTCGAGAGGTTTCCAACTGACGAGCGTCAAGTGGTGAAGCCGAAGGAAGGGGTTGGTGCCGTGCTTTTGTGTGCTGCCCCTCCACACTTCCCAGGTAATTCCCAAACAGTTTCTAGCCATTCTGTAAACTTCCATCCTCCTCACCCTTCTATTTTTGACTTCTGTTTTCTTTCGCGATGACCTTCCCGCCAACTCCTCCCCCTGTGCCACCAACCAACCCGCCCCATCTCTCTCTGAATTATCCTGTCATTACACCAAGGATGCCAAGCTGCTTGACTCATTCAGCAATTTGGGGGACATGTTCTGCTTCTGTAGGAAAATTAATATCTCGCAGCACTGGATCTGATCCAAAAACTTGGAGATTGCTTGTTTCAATCACTGGAAAAGCTACTTCCCGACATTTCCTCTTACTTTCCAAGGGATTATTGGAATTATGAGGATCTGTCGCCACGTGTATGTGGATATTTTGATGCCTGTGAAATTCATTGTGTTTTTGGGGAACTTGTTAAGAGCAACATCTTTTTAATAGGGAAGTTAGTCTCAGCGTCAGTGACCATGATAATGACGAATCGATGTCAAAGTCACCCTTCAGTAGTGGCCTTCAGGGAAAGATGCTCATGAACTTGGGTGATTTCATATGTGACTCTGTACTGACCAGTGTAGTTGATACATCATTGCCCTCTAAAATGGTGGAGTAATCCACTCCATTCGGAGAGTGGCCATCGAGGGCCATGAATTGTACAGAAAACATACGGTGTGTTTACTTTCCCCTGTCGCCTTGTAAAGATAAAGGTTCCATTCTTGTCACATAATGATACATTTACAATGTAACATACATGAAATTCTGTGACTTTTGTCCATCGTAAGGCAGGCAGAGAGTCGTCACTTTGTCCCGCAGCACCCGCAGCACCTGGTGTTCCTGGGCGGTCTCCCCTCCAAGAACTGGCCAGGCCCAAGCTTAGCTTCCGAGATTGGACAATCTCAGGTGCAGTTTCTTGCAGCGGAAATAGCAAGGACTGAAAAATTTTAGTTTTGGGGCAAGATGAGCTAATTTCTCTTTTTAAATTATTTTTTATTTTATTTTTTTATTTTTCACACTATAAACCACATTGATCAAGATACATACATTTTCCTTTTCAAATATATACAGTGTCGTTTTCTCCCCCCCCTCCCTCTTCCCATCCCACCCTCCCTACCTCCCCTCCCATTCATTTAAAGTACAGAGTCTAAGATACATCAAACCCGTCAAACAATGTTGTCACTTAATAAAAATAAACAAGAAATTCCACTGAGTCAATTCTTTTCATTTCCTTCTCCTTCTGTCATTTTAAGTGGTAGATGTCCCCGGTAGGTTTTCTCTATTGTGTTTCATGTATGGCTCCCATATTTGTTCAAATATTATAATATTATTTCTTAAATTATATGTTATTTTTTCTAATGGAATACATTTATTCATTTCTATATACCATTGTTGTATTCTCAAATTATCTTCCAATTTCCAGGTTGACATAATACATTTTTTTGCTACGGGTAGGGCTATCCTAACAAATCTTTTTTGTGCACCATCCAAATCAAGTCCAAATTCTTTGTTTTTTATGTTACTTAGGAGGAAGATCTCTGGGTTTTTTGGTATATTGCTTTCTGTGGTGGGAAAAGCATCTTCATTCCCTTCTGTTGGTAGATTATCTTCCTCAATCATCTGATCATTTAAATATGGGATCTACTTTTGAGCTTTCCATATCCTGCCTCCCCAACCCAACTCCACTGCAGATGCCCTGTTCCCTACCCACAGCCTTCTCCCCATCACCTTAGCTTTTTTCTCTTCTACATGTACCCATCTCTTCTCACCTGTTTGCCTGATCTCCTACCCCTGTTCTTTCCTCCCTCCTCTCCTCCCCCTTCCCCCACCTTTATATTCAGGAGCCTGCCTGGTTTTGCTTATACCTGACTAAGGTCCCAGGCCCGAAATGTTGGTTACCCTGTGTCACCTGCTGATTTTCTCCAGTACATTTGCGTGGGGAATTTGACCCATGGTTTCTTGTTTAACTACAGGTACAGGATAACATTAGTTTTACCAAGTGAATGAATTCTTAGCTGACTGGTTCACCACCAACAACCTTGCACTCACTGTCACTCAAACCAGGAAGCTGATTGTTTACCAGGAAGGAAAAAACAGGTTTAGATCCAGTCAACATTAGAGGATCAGAAGTTGGGCAAATTATTAAGTTCTTCGGGGTCACTATTATCTTGGAGGATCTTTCCTGGACCCCACACACTAACGGCATCATGAAGAAAGCACGTCAGCGCCTCTACTTCCTCAGGAGTTTGCGGAGGTTAGGTATGACATTGGAAATCCTGGCAAATTCCTACAGAGGTGCGGTGGAAAGTGTGCTGACTTGGCTGCATCACGGTCTGGTATGGGGGACACCATTACCCCTGAGAATAAAGCCCTCCAAAAAGTAGTTGATCCAGCAACGGACATCACAGGCTAACCCCTACCCCACCATTGAGGACATCTACAGGGAACTCTGCCATCGGGGAGCAGCAGCGATTGTCAAGGATCCACACCACCCAGCACATGCTGCTCCCATCAGGAAAGAGGCAGAGGGGCCACAAGATTCGCACCACCACGTTCAGGAACAGCTGCTCCCCCTCCACCATCAGACTCCTCAACGACAAACTCAATCAAGGACTCATTTAAGGACTCTTACATATGCACTTTATTGTTTGTTTTTCTCTCTCTGTATCGCAGAGTCAGTTTTTTTACATTTCTTTATTTGTTTACATGTGTACATTGAGTGGTTATTTTTTTGCACTACTATGGTAATTCTGCATTGCCCACAGGAAAAATAATCTCATGGTTTGTATGTGATGCCATGTATGTATTCTGATAATAAATCTGAAAATCTCATTGTGTCTGCTGTCCATGAGTGAGAGATTGGATGCAATTTTTTTTAAATGAATGCTGGAATAAGGATTAGCACAGCTAAGATAGCAATGGTAGATCAAATCTGCTGGAATGAAATGTGCCCTGGCATCTTGACCCAATTCCCTGAGGGCTTTGTGACATCTCCAGTTTTCAGGTCAGCTGTGGCTATGAGAAATGTTCCGGTCCTGTGTGGATCTCGCACCATCTTGTGGCCATTATCCATCACTACATGGAAATGGCTGCTGAGCACCAGAAACTGTCCACAGGGTGTTGCAGCTCTTAACGTCAACACGAATTCAAGATTGTTAGTTCATCTGTTGGACACCATTGATATTTTGTAAATGGGGAGAAAAAAAGCAGATGCTGGAAGACCAGAATGAAAATTGGAGATGCTGGATAAGGTCGGCAAATAAGGTGGTGCCTGCAGTAAGAGGAAGGGTCAACGTTTTGGGTCAAACGACCTGTGCTGTTGGTGCTTCCAGCTGGACAATGATTCCAAAGTCCTTCAAGTGCCAATCTGCACAATCTGGGCTGTCAGTGGAACGAAAAGATGGGTGCAGCAGAACCTCAAGCTTTCAAAATTGGTTCTGACCTTGGGGACTTTGTTGGTTACAAATGAGAAAGCATTTCAGCTTCCTCACAGTGTGGAAGATTATTTGATGGTAATCCTGCCTTGACTGCAGGATAAAGACTGTGATGTCTAGTATGTCCTCTGAGAATACATTTGAAATTTGAAATCACTGTGGATGTGAGTACATTGGTTAGTAGACATGTAGGCAGATTACCACACTCCTCTTGGTCACCAGTGAAATGTAAGTCAGATGGGTAGAATGTTTTGTTAAAATGAGATATTGAAAATATTGAAAAAACCAGTTGGTCAGCACAGGTTTTCAGTAATTTTCAGGTGTTGACTAGTACTTGTATGGTTCTATGGTCCATGTGGACCGGAAGCTTTCCTTGGATTCACTCTCCTGAAGGCAGCTCGCACGTCATCTTCGGACACTGACGGCAGAATATCATCACAGTGGTTCATCATATAACTTGATGCAGAAATTCGAGGGGTGTTCCTGGCTCCCAGCAGCAACATCCAGGTTTTGTCTGTGGAAAAGTTTGTAACATGTTTTGTTAGAGTAAGGGGGCTCAGAGCCATTAAGTAGTTCAGCAAACAAAATCAATTTCTTCTGAAGACTTTCCGATCAGCGAACACAGAACTTCGGACAGAACGGACAGGATCTTTACCCAACAAGAGCCGAAAATGCAGCATGTGGAGGATGGTCTCATGATAGGCACTTGAAGCCGTATTTATTGGCACATGTCAATATGGTGGATACGGTGGGAAAGTTTATTCTGGGTATCATCTTGTGGTCACTCAATATGTCATACAGCAGTGAAAGAGAGTAGATTTAGGACAGAGATGAGGAAAAATAGTTTTTCCCAGAGAGTAGTGAATGTTTGGAATTCTCTAACCAGGGAAGTGGTTGAGGCTGCTTCATTAAACATATTTAAAATTCGGTTAGATAAATTTTTACATGATAGAGGAATTAGGGGATATGGGGAGAAGGAAGGTAGGTGGAGTTAGGTCATAAATTAGATCAGCCATGATCGTATTGAATGGCGGAGCAGGCTCGATGGGCCATTTTTGGCCTACTCCTGTTCCTACTTCCTATGTTCCTAAAATGTGGTCTGCAGTCGCTTGGATTGAGTGCAATGCATAAATGTGCTGGATAAACTCAGCATCCATTGGAAGTGTATCTGTACCTGAAGGAAGGCCCAGGCCTGAAACGTTGGTTACTTCCTCTGAATGACCTGCTGATGCAGGAAATGCCCAGTTTTCTCCAGGGGAAGGTGTGGGGTTAATGTACTTCAAAATCTGTGTTAGCCTTTGGTTTCCACCCTCCACTGAGCTCTGGCTTCATGGCAGATTTGGATTGGTTTCCCCACAGATGACCTCACCTATCGCTGGCTGTTGAACTTCTTCCCCATGTTCATTGTGTCTGGCGAACGCCACTTCGTTTCCCAGACCACCGGAAACCTCTACATCGCGAAAGTGGAGCACACGGACTTGGGCAATTACTCTTGCATGGTCAGCAGTCCTTCCATATCCAAAAGCGTCTTCAGCAAGTACATCCCCCTCGTCCCTCAAACTGGAGGTGAGAATTTTGCATGCAATTTCCCCTGAATATTTTGCTTCTCAGGAGAATTGATACTTTTTTTTGCAGAGAGAATTTATTTTAGATTATGAGTTAGTTACCAAGGATCTTCAGGATATGACAGGTAGATTATATAAATATCAGGATGTCACAAACTTGGGTTCAATTGCATATGATAACAGTGCAGACTGGGAGTTTCTATTGGAGGATCATCTGCTTGGAATAATTGCTGCTGGGTATTTATTACAGTCCTCAACACCCTGGCACTATATGCATGAATAAAATCTGCCTTTTAATTTTGCTTAGGGGTTAAAGTAGGTGTCTTGTTAGATGCTTGTGGAAATCATCCCAGTGTCCCTCCCTTTAGAACATAGAACAATACAGACCCTTCAGCCTTCAATGTTGTACTGACCCATATATTCCCTTTTTCAATATTTTTATTAACTTCATTTTGCAAATAAGTAAATAAACATGAATAGAACAATAATCAAATGTATATGATACTAATATCAGTAATGACAAAAGCTAGTTTCATTTAAAAAAAAAGTACATGCAAAAAGTAAAAAACGAGTAACTGGCAAATCTACAAATTCGACCCCTACCTACAGAGGTCATTGGTAAAAGTACATCATCCACCCTCTGATAATGGGAAAAAAAATTGTATACCTGACACCTCGCATTTCTTGAAATTTTGGAAGGGGCAGCAATTTCATTCTGCATTCTTGGCCAAGTACAGGGGAGTCTCAATTCTGAGCGATCGGTCAGTGCCGTTTATTAAGCACGAGGTTATCACTGACACTAATGGCCGTTTTTTAAAATCTTGTCCCGTAAACTTTATAACAGACCTTATGTTTTTGGACCTCATACTGATGACCCTCATTTTTTTTAAAAAAAAAAGCTTTTTTCTCTTCTACTGGACTTAAATTTATATTCTTTGATCATACCCAGCAACTTGATTTGTTGGCTGTACCCTGTCCTTCTTAAATTGCTAACCTAAACAATTATGCTCATCAGTTCCTTTTCTTTACACTCTGGTGTTATGGATGTATGGAGAGTTTTGAAAAAGAGCCATCTTAAATCTAATGGGGTCTGGTTGTGTGAGTACGGTGGAGTGAAGATAGATGTATGGAGATTTCTCCATCCTACGACAAAGAATTTTTCTTTTCTCCCTAACATCCACCATACCTATTCTCGTATTGATCACTTTCTTATAGACCAACAACTGATTTCTTCTGTTGATTCCTCTACTTATGAAACTGTAGTAATTTTTGATCATCCTCCTGTCATCTTGTCTATTAATGTACGAGATTTGCCTAAAATACCCAAGCAGTGGCGATTTAATACTATATTACTATCAGACCCAAAGTTTTTGAAATTTATTTAAGATCAAATTGCTTTTTTTTTCCAGTAAAAATTCTACTCCAGAACCACCCTGTTTAGTAGTTTGGGATGCTTTTAAGGCCTTCATTAGAGGTCAAATAATTTATTATATGGCCAATGATTTTTTTTTTAAATGAAAGCTAATTCTGAGAAAGATGACTTTGCTAATCAAATTAAACATATTGATCAACAATATGCTTTAACTCCGAAAAACAGGGTCAAAATTAAAACTGACATGGCTTATTTCTTACGAACCTATACAGACTCAACTTTTAAAAAGTAAATCTAAACTCTCTGTTCATGGAGATAAGGCAGGGAAACTATTAACTAGCCAAATTAAAAGTTATACAGCTAAATGACTTATTACAGTGATCCATAAGTCCTTTAAGCTCTCCTAAGGCCTTTCTTAAGCTCCTTCCTGACTACCATATACTTCTCATGAGCCCTTCCTGTTTCATGCTTCCTCTATCTAATGTATGCTTCCTTCTTCCTCTTGACTTGTTGCCTGATCTGTTTTGTCAGCCACAGTTCCAGTGATACAAGCCTATTTTGAACCCTGCACAAGTGGTCCCTTAACTTCCTCTGCATTACTTCTGTGCTTTCACCCTTGAACACCTGTTTCCAATTTACTCTTATTAGTTCCTGCCTCATCCCTTTGTAATTCACCCCTCCCAGTTAAGCACTTACCCATTTTGACTGTTTTTATCCTTTTCCATAGCTATGTTGAAGCTAAGGGAGTTATGGTTATTTTTACCAAAATGCTCCCCCACATACTGTCAGGAATCCTTCTTGAACACACCTGACAAATTCAGCCTATCTATCCCTCTTGCAGTCAGGAGGTGCCAGTCAATATTGGAGAAGTTGAAATCACCCATAACTACGACCCTGTATTTCCTTACCATTCCAAAATCTGCTTGCTTATCTGCTCGTCAGTGTCCTGAGGGCTATTCCTGTTACAGTGATAGCTCCCTTCCTATTTCTGACTTCCACCCACGCTGACTTAGTGGACATTCCCTCTACAGCGACTTTTCTTTCTATAGCCGTGAAACTATCCCTGACCAATAATGCTACTCCCCCCACCCCCATTTTCTACCTCCCATCCTATTCCTTTTAAGAGACCTAAACCCAGGTTACTGCCTCAGCCAATCTTGCCCTTCCTCCAGCCAAGTTTCAGTAACGGCCACAACATTGTAGTTCCAAGTACTAATCCATGCTTTAAGTTCATCCCCTTTATTCCTAATACTCCTAGCATTGAAATAGACACATTTCAATCCTTCCAACTGTCTACCTTAAATGTTTTGTCCCCTGCCTGTCCTTCCTCACCAACTCAGAGCACAGAGCATCATGCTTTTGTCATTCTACCCTAATCTCTGCCCTCACATTCTGATTCCAATGCCCCCGCCAAACCAGTTTAAACCCTTCCCAACAGCTCTCACAAAAACTTGCCCATCAGGATATTGGTCCCCCTCCAGTTCAGGTGCAGCTCATCCTTTTTGTACAGGTCAGACCTCCTCCAGAAGAGATCCCAGTAATCCACTAATCCAATCCTTCAGCCATGCTTTCATCTGTCATAACTTCTTGTTCCTACCCTCTCTGGCGTGTGGCACAGGCAGCAATCCTGAGATTACCACCCTCAAGGTCCTACTTTTTAACTTTCCTAACTCCCTATCTTCCCTCTTCAGGACCTCATCCCTACTCCTATCTATGTCATTGGTCTCCACATAGACCACATCATCTGGCTGCTCACCCTCCCCCTCCAGAATCCTGTGAACTCAATCAGAAATGACCTTGACCCCTCTCCTTCCCTGAAAGCTGCTCTTAGCTCAATGGCCTCCCATCAGATATGGGTCGAAAATTGATCACGCGGCAGGAGGCATCATAGGTGTCAGCTTTGGCTGCTTGGCAAGGGTGGGGACCTCTCTTTGACCTTCAGAGCAGATGTTTCCTGAGCTGGGAACAGTCTGATATGGTATTAGAGGGGCTCTGGCCTGCAACAAGGGTTTCAGCTTGTTTTGATGGGAAAGAATTGCAATTTTGTCCTCAGCCCAGGTCGTTAGCAGATCTACTATGAGGACAGCTTTCACCATTCTGCTCCAACTCGGGTCAAGAGCCCACTCGTGATGTTTTATTTCCAGAGCAGTAGGCACACCAGGACCTCGTGTTTCATGCTTTTACCAGAATTAAGATGCATATTCAAGGGCAGGGTGGGACAGGCACTACAAACCTCCCGATTTCTGCCTCATTTCCAAAGCATCGGGACAGAAAATAATGGGAACACTTTGGTGTGCCCAGAGATTCTGTGGAGAATGGAATGGTGCTAATATTTCTGGACAGTGACTATTTATGATGTCAGCGACAGGAGGAGAATTAAGAATAGGATTCGTGTAACTGAGTGATTGACGGGTTCAGAAATTCCATGGTGATTCCATTCAGGACAGGTTCATTCTCCACAGTCACTGACTGTTCCTTGTTTATCCTCAATTTATCTCCCGGCCACCTTATGTTTGAACAGATTGAACCATCAATTTTAGCTCATTGGAATTACTGTTAAACGATTGGTGAAGGTGATTAAAGAGTTTTCATTGTTTGGTGACCTTGCCCCACTGTTGCTCAAATCACAGTCAGTGATCAGAAATTACTCTCGCTCTAGCTGACCTGTGTGGTTTAAATTTCAGGAGTGGTGAAACGATACCCTGCTGACATTCGGGTGAAGTTCAGTGACACCCAAGTCCTGATGGGTCAAAATCTAACTCTGGAATGCTTTGCACTGGGAAAGTAAGTATGAAGCTTAAGGCCACTGCAGTGCGCGAGGCTACGGAGTTCACCCTTGCTCTGACTCTTCTTCCCACATGCAGGTATTAGTGAAGCATGGGGCACCCAGAGAATCGGGGAGGCCAGACAGCCCCTCAAACCTGCTCTCCCAGTTGAATCCTGATCTATAGCTCACTTCAGTTCCATATCCTGTGAAAACTATTGCTCATCAGTCTGATCTTTGTTTATGAAAATGTATCGCCTGTGGTCCGGAGAGTTTAGGATCTCTGATATACTGTAGGAGCATGCTTCCTAATGTACTTCACTTGTTTTGATTGGAAAGAATTGCAATTTTGTCCTCAGCCCAGGTCGTTAGCAGATCTACTATGAGGACAGCTTTCACCATTCTGCTCCAACTCGGGTCAAGAGCCCACTCGTGATGTTTTATGTGATTGTATGTGATTGTAAGATTTTCTCCTCTCACTTTTGAATCAGCCCAGGAGGAAATAGCTTCTCTGCACTTACATCCCCCATTCCCCACCCCCCACCCCCGTTCTTTAATTGTTGATTGCTTGGATTATCTATTTAACTCCTTGTTCTAAATTGGCGTTCGATGCATGAAGCTGGGTGGGTCGAAGGTTCTATCTCAGTGCTGTACGCCGTCACCTTCTCAAGGGCAATTGCCGATGTGCAATTAAACCAGAGCCTGTAAAGGGCACATCACTCGCGAGAAGCCAAAGCAGATCATACCTTCCCCTTTCACCCTTAACCCATGTCCTCTAGTTTTTAATCTCATCTACCTCAGTAGAAAAAGCCTGCTTTCATTTTCTCTATCTATACCTATCCCATACCCAACCTCTAGCAAATCTCCCTTTGTTCCACTGTGCTCCAGGGAATAAACCCCTAACCTGTTTAATCTTTCACTGTAACTCAGTTCTTCAAGTCCTGGCAACATCTTGGTAAATCTACTTTGCACTCTTTCAGTCTTATCAACATCCCTCCTGTAGTTAATGAAAAAAAAATGCACACAACACTCCATATTTGGCCTCACCATTGCACACTTCACCATAACATCCCAACTCAATGCTTTGATTTATAAAGGCCAAAATCTTTATTTATGATCCTGTCTACCTACTTTCAGAGAATGATGTATCTGCATTCTCAGATCCCTCTGTGTTGCAGCATTCCTCAGTGCCCTACTGTTACAGTCCTACCTTGGTTTGCCCTTCCAAAGTTACACACCTCATACTTATCTGCATTAAACTCCACCTGCCGTTTTGCAGCCTATTTTGGCAGCTGGTCCAGATCCCTCTCCAAGCTTTGAAAACCTTTCCCACTGTCCACTACAGCTCCAATATTTATGTCATGCGCAAATTTGCAGATCCAATTTACCCCATTATCGCCCAGATCGTTGATAAACAACATTGAACCCAGCACTGATCCTTGAGGCACACCACTAGCCACAGGGCTCCAGTCAGAGAGGCAATCACCCACTAACACTCTCTGGCTTCTCCCATAAAGCCAATTTTCAATCCAATTATCTGCATCATCATGCACACCGAGCAACTAAACCTTGACTAAAATCCATCTAGACTACATCTTCGGTCTTTCCTTCATCAATCTTTCTGGTAACCTCCTCAAAAACTCTGTAAGATTGATTAAACATGGTTTACCACACACAAAACCATTTTGACAATCCCTAATCAGTCCCTATCTATCCATTTACTTGTAAACTGATCTTTTAGAACACTTCCAATAAAAGGCTTACTGGCCTATAATTTCCCAGATTATTTAAAGATTATTTTTCAACACCAGAACAAAGTGATCTACCCTCCAGTCCTCTGGCACCTTACTCGTCACTAAGGATATGTTAAATATATCTGCAATTTCCACCCTCAAGGTCCAAGAGAATACCTTGTCAGGCCCTGGGGATTTAGCCATCTTCATTTGACTTCAGACAGCAATCACCTCCTCCTCTTTAACCTGTTTGTTTGCCTCACTTCTGTAGACTGTGCGCCAGTTTCCAAAGTAAATACTGATGCAAAAAAAAACACATTTAAGATCTCTCCCATCTCTCCATCCACTCTGATCTTCAAGAGGACCAATGTTTCCCCTTACTATCCTTTTACTCTTAATATAACTGTAGAAGCCTTTGGATTTTCCCTCACCTTGTCTGAAAATCACCTCTGAGCTCAGCTTGCTGCCATAAATCCAGTTCTTTATTAATGTTAACATTGGAGGATGATTTTCCCCAGGCAGATGGGTAGGCAGTTATGCAGTAAGAAGAGATTCCAATTAAATGGAATGCATGGTCTGGAAGGTCGTGGTTTAACTTCAAGACAGGGCAATTGGAAAGAGGGTGGGATTCTGTTTTCAGCATCCAGTGGTCTCTCGACAGGCTTCTTCACTGCTGTTTGGTTCTCGAAGGTATCTGGGCAGCAACTGTGCAGACATGGTAACACGTGGGAAGCTATCTTCAATCATCTGACATGAGCTGAGAAAAAATTTGGTACCCCTGTCTCCTGAGGGGGCCAAAGTTAAAGCAAGTCCGGCATGGGGGCAGGATCAGAGTGTCACGGAGTAAGGCTTCTCTGGGTGAGCTCTGCAGTCACTGTTCTCTCAATCAGAGCTGTTTACCACCACATTGTTTTGAAGGTAAAACAATCTACATACTGGTTTTTGGTAACTACTCTCTCTTCTCCATACCCCCCTCCCCCATGCTCCTCCCCTTTTTTCCTTATCTCCACATCTCTCTTCACCCTCTCCTTGTCTCTCTATATTCATTGTCCCTCCCTTTCTCTCCTTCCTCACCCCCTTGTGGACTCGATCACTTCCTCCATCCCGTGTTCCCCTCTCCCCTTGCCTCTCTTCCCTCAGCCCGATTCCGCAAATTGAATGGCGGAAGGTGGGAGGCAGCCTGCCCAGCAGCGCTGAGCTGCTCAAGTTCAACACTGTCCTGAAGCTGTCGAACATCCAGCCCGAGGACGAGGGAACCTACGAGTGTGAGGCCAGAAACTCGAAGGGAAAAGACCACATCAAAGGATTGCTGACCGTGCACGGTAAGAGCACCCTACCAACAAACTCAACTCCAGGAGTCTGGGGCTTTGCTCTTCCTTGCTGGTTCTGCTCCTGTCCAGTGAGATCACTGGCAAAGCCTCCACATGAACATCCAGCTTCAGAGAAGAGGCAGAAAAAATTTGCTGGATTTATTCTGGGAAAGGGACCCTGGGGAGTCTCAAGTTCATTGAGGTTTGATAAAGGCATTTGAGATTTTTCATTGAATAACTATCAATCTATTTCACTGGAGGGATATTCTGTGTGAGACTCATCACCATTTTTCGGAAAAGAACAAGGATAAGTTCCATGTGTCTTTATGCTGTTACAATTTATAACTTAATCCCAGATAGCTGCTGGATGCAGATCTTGCAATAACTTTAAAAAAGAGGGAATTAAATAGGTTCAAGGTTCCTTTTTATTGTAATGTAATTAAACATTAAAAAAATGTAATGTACATGATATACTTCAACTTTTGTCTTATGTAAGGCAAACAAAGAGTTGCCATGAGTATTGCCCAGCACCCTGAACAAGAGGAGAAAGAGAAGCAAATAAGAGCCCCTTCAGAATCACCGAGTTTCCAGCGCTCTGGCAGTCTCTACAACTGCACCGACTCCTGTTTGATTCATCACCAAGCTAAGCTCCAGATCCAAACTTCTGACACAATCAGGAAGCCTCCGGTGCCCGAGGCCCTTCGGGAGCCCTTCTTGCCCTCAGCCCCCCCCTCTTGAATCCTTGCTCCGATACCTGGTTCCCATGAGGCAGGCTCCAGGAGCCCATGTGGCTCCTTCATCTGCAACCTGTGTGGGTTCCTCAGCTGCTGGTGCTATTGCTGGTTCATCATCGTAATCATCTAGGGTTGTCTCCTCTGATTCTCCTTCTCAACAGGGGTGGGGTGGGAGGGTGTTCTCCACATTTCTGGTGCCCTGCACTGGTCTGCTGCTTTCCCAGAGTCTGCAACCCCTCATAGCTGCTGCCAGTCACAGGCGCTGCCATCTTGGGTACAGATGCCGCAGTTGCAGGATTTTACTTACAAGCATTGTTGGCTCCTTTAACAAGCTGTTTAAAGCCTGCATGGAGCGGCTGACATTAGAAGTGGGTGGTTGAAACCTTCTGATTCTGCTCTCCCAGGTCTGCGCCAGTAGCAGTGCTAAGCAAAGGGGTAAATGTAGAGAGATGTGCCTTGCAGCTTCATTCTTTCACAGAGCCTGCAGGAGTATGGTTCAGCAAT
Source organism: Narcine bancroftii (assembly GCF_036971445.1). Lineage (NCBI taxonomy): Eukaryota > Metazoa > Chordata > Chondrichthyes > Torpediniformes > Narcinidae > Narcine > Narcine bancroftii. The sequence goes on along the minus strand of NC_091479.1, from coordinate 61,833,930 downwards.
TTCATTGGTCATGTTTTCTGCCTTATGGGAATGTCATGTATCCAAGAATTAATATTGCAAATTCCCCTTGTTCATCGATGTTCCTCGCTGCCCTTTGTATGTTAACACCTATTCTAGCAATCTCTCACAGCTCAAATTCCATTGGATTTCTGAATCCTTAAAGTCTTTTGACCATTCAGTCATCTTGTTGTGCGATAGAAAGAAACGTACTAACATAACCAAGTAGAAAAACTTCGCACTGGCTGAAGCCAGAGGCTGAATTCAATGGCTTCTCCTGGCCCAGCTTCCCTCAATTCCACCCCTACAGCCGGTATAAGATTTCATAATTATACGTAGAGAGTTCGATTCTCCACTACATGATCTTATCATTTTTTTATTTTACCCCACTTTTTGATGTTAAACATAAACTCAATGACCCTCTGGCCTGTCAGCAGGGTAAATGGTCTACCAGCCCAATAATGCCTCCAGTGGCGCACAGCTTCCACTGTGGCCTGCGCCTCTTTCTCAATTGCCGAGTGCCTGAATTCCAGGCCCTGGAGTGTTCTAGAGAAAAATGCCACTGACTGTCTGCCTGATTCAGCGTGGCTGCAAGGGCAACATCAGAGGTATCACTTTCCACTTGGAATGGGATGGATTCATCAATGGCCTGCATCGCCGCCTTGGCAATCTCATCCTTGATGCCCTCAAAGGTGTTACGAGCCTCTGCTGATGGGGGAAAGTCTTGTCTTCTCCGGGCCTTGTCCGTGTAATTGAGGACCCATTGGGTGTAATAGGAAAAGAACCCAAGGCACCTTTTCAGGGCTTTCAGGTTCTAGGGCAACGGGAATTCCCTAAGGGGGCGCATTCTCTCGGGGTCCAGTAACACCAGCCATAAAGTGCCCTTTCGTTTTACAATTTGAACAGACTGCGTTCCTGGCCAGGCAGAACTTCTGGGGGCACCTGGCCAGCCCACAGAATCAGCACACTTCACGGCCCTGGCCATCGGTGCCATATCCCAACATGGCAGCACCCTGATTCCCTATGTGGATGCCAGACCTCGGGCGGTGTAAGCCTCACAGCTTTGCACTGCAGTATCCATTGCTTCCGCCAAGTCCAGTACTTCTTGCAACATGCAGTTACCTTATTCCAGGAGTCGTTGACGAACCTGGGATGATAGTATGTCTGTCAGCAGTCCGTCCCACATCAGCTTGTCGGCATAATTGGGGGATCTCACCGCAGTACACCCACAGGCTCTAACCAGCTCTCTCATTGCTTGCGTGAAGTGTGCAAAGGGCTCCTCAGGGGCTTGATGCCAGGTCATTCATTTGTACCTCGCAAACATTAGGTTGGGGTCCCGTATTACTTCTGCAGCAGGGCCATTGACTTGTCCTATGTTCGGCTGTCTCTAATTATTCAAAACACCCGATCACCCACAGATTCAAACAGGAGATCATAGTTATCTTCAACATCCCTTAGGCTGTGGCGGTGCATGAACGTCTGCGACCCGTGCAGCCAACTCTCAAAGATAACGACTGCATTGGATTCCCTGAATTCAAACATTAGCGTGGTCAGCCGACAAACTTCTCCCATTACCCATGGCCGAGTTGATGCAGACCCCAGGGGTGCATCTGCTACTGCACCACGTGGCTGGGTTGACACCACCTTCTGTGGGTTGGGTAACTAGGCATTTTCCTGATCGCTGCTGCCCTGTCCTGTATGCTGAGTTTCCATGGCTTTTGTTTTGTTAATTAAATTGTGGAACACATAGTAATCGTGTCAACATGATGGAGTGATTAAATGGCTTTAATTACCAAAAACCAGAGCATCGCTGATACATGACTTGGCCAGATTCCAGGTACAGGAGTAAGAGAGGGCAAGTCCAGGCATGTCAGCCTTTATTGGGAAATCCATGAAGGACCCTGAGGAGAGGTAAGAGAAAGTGAGGGAGGTTCAGATTGGCCAGTCCATAAATCTATACAAATGCCTTTCACCATAAGTATCACCTCTCCCACTGGTCTATCCAACTTCTCTCACCTCCTTCCGTCCAGTAACCTGGTACCTCTTGTCCTTTGGTACACCCCTTCCAACAAGACCCAATAAAGGGTCTGATTGACCTGAAACGTTGACTCTCCTTGAGTTTGACTTGACCTGCGAACAACCTTTTCCTCACGCTATTGAACAAATGAGAAAACTTTTGAGATTTAAGCACAATTGACTTTTTAACATTTGAGTTAAGTGGCTTTGACTTTTTAACATTTGAGTTAAGTGGCTTTGAATTGGCTGGAGATGACATCTTTCTCACCACTACACACAGCCAACCCCATCCTGAGCACCGCACACCAGAATACCACATCCTGAATCGCAAAAAGTTAGGTTGCAGGTGCAGCAGGTTATTAAGAAAGCAAATGGAATGTTGGCCTTCATCGCTAGAGGAATTGAATTCAGGAGTAGGGAGGTAATGTTGCAACTGTATAAGGTACTGGTGAGATCGCACCTGGAGTACTGTGTCCAGTTCTGGTCTCCATATTTGAGGAAGGATATACTGGCTTTGGAGACGGTCCGGAGGAGATTTACTAGGTTGATCCCTGGGATGAAGGGGTTGACTTATGATGAAAGATTGTATCTAGATTGTATCTAAGATTGTATCCGCTCGAGTTCAGAAGAATGAGAGGAGATATTATAGAAACATATAGGATTATGAATGGGAATGGATAGGATAGATGTAGGAAGGTTTTTTTGAGCTGGCCGGGGAAACTAAAATGAGAGGACGCAGTCTCAAGATTCGGAGGAGTAGATTTAGGACAGAGATGAGGAAAAATAGTTTTTCCCAGAGAGTAGTGAATGTTTGGAATTCTCTAACCAGGGAAGTGGTTGAGGCTGCCTCATTAAACATATTTAAAATTCAGTTAGATAAATTTTTACATGATAGAGGAATTAGGGGATATGGGGAGAAGGCAGGTAGGTGGAGTTAGGTCATAAATTCGATCAGCCATGATCGTATTGAATGGAGGAGCAGGCTCGATAGGCCACTTTTGGCCTACTCCTGTTCCTACTTCCTATGTTCCTATGTTCCACACAGCAAACCCCATCCTGACAACCAGACACAGGAAACCCCATCCTGACCACCAGACACAGGAAACCTCATCCTGACCACCACACACAGGAAACCCCATCCTGACCACCAGACACAGGAAACCTCATCCTGACCACCACACACAGCAAACCCCATCCTGACATCCGCACACAGCAAACCCCAACCTGACCACCACACACAGCAAACCCCATCCTGACCACCAGACACAGGAAACCCCATCCTAACCACCGCACACAGCAAGCCCCATCCTGACCACCAGACACAGCAAACCCCATCCTGAGCACCGCACACAGAATACTCCATCCTAAATCGCAAAAAATTAGGTTGCAGGTGCAGCAGGTTATTAAGAAGGCAAATGGAATGTTGGCCTTCATCGCTAGAGGAATTGAATTCTGGAGTAGGGAGGTAATGTTGCAACTGTATAAGGTACTGGTGAGACCGCACCTGGAGTACTGTGTCCAGTTCTGGTCTCCATATTTGAGGAAGGATATACTGGCTTTGGAGACGGTCCGGAGGAGATTTACTAGGTTGATCCCTGGGATGAAGGGGTTGACTTATGATGGAAGATTAAATCATCTAGGATTGTATTCGCTCGAGTTCAGAAGAATGAGAGGAGATATTATAGAAACATATAGGATTATAAATGGGAATGGATAGGATAGATGTAGGAAGGTTTTTTTGAGCTGGCCGGGGAAACTAAAACGAGAGGACGTAGTCTCAAGATTCGGGGGAGTAGATTTAGGACAGAGATGAGGAAAAATAGTTTTTCCCAGAGAGTAGTGAATGTTTGGAATTCTCTAACCAGGGAATTGGTTGAGGCTGCCTCATTAAACATATTTAAAATTCGGTTAGATAAATTTTTACATGATAGAGGAATTAGGGGATATGGGGAGAAGGCAGGTAGGTGGAGTTAGGTCATAAATTCGATCAGCCATGATCGTATTGAATGGCAGAGCAGGCTCGATGGGCCATTTTTGGCCTACTCCTGTTCCTTGTTCCTATGTTCCACACGGCAAACCCCATCCTGACCACCAGACACAGGAAACCCCATCCTGACCACCAGACACAGGAAACCCCATCCACACCACCAGAAACAGGAAACCCCATCCTGACCACCAGACACAGGAAACCTCATCCTGACCACCACACACAGCCAAGATCATCCTGATCACGACACGCAGCCAACCCCATCCTGACCACCGGACACAGGAAACCCCAGCTTGACCACCACACACAGGAAACCCCATCCTGACCACCGCACACCGCAAAGCCCCTCCTGACCACCGCACACAGCAAACCCATCCTGACCACCACATACAGGAAACCTCATCCTGTTCACGATACACAGCCAACCCCATCCTGACGGCCACACACAGCCGATCCCATCCTGACGGCCGCACACAGCCAACCCCATCCTGACCACAGTGCACAGCCAACCCGATCCTGACTGCCGCACACAGCCAACCCCATCCTGACCACCTAACACAGCCAAGGCCATCCTGACCACCGCACACAGCCAACCCCATCCTGACCACAGTGCACAGCCAACCCCATCCTGACCGCAACACACAGGAAACCCCATCCTGAGCACCGCTCACGGCAAACCCCATCCTGACCACCGCACAGAGCAAACCCCACCCTGACCACCGCACACAGCCAACCCCATCCTAACCGCGCGCCAGGCTGCAGACTGCTGGATACTGACTCAAACTGTCCAGAGTGGTACCAGGTATCAGAACCAGAAGGTGAGGGTGCTGAAGAGTTCCTGACTGTGTCAGAGGTTTGGATCTGGATCTCAACTCGCCATTGGGTTTGGACTGGACTCTGTGGTTGAGGAGGCTGCAGAAGGGCTGGAGGTGAATCTATAGACACTTGGTGACTCGGTGGTGGGGGGGGGGGGTTCCGAGGGGACGACGACTCTCTTTTGCTTCTCTTTATCTGACTGTAGGACACACTTCAGGTAATTTCTGCCAATGGCGAATCTTTCTGCCCTACAGCAGGTAAAACAATTTCATGTAATGTGACACTGATTTATTAAATTGAATCTTGAAGGTGTTCATCAACAGTGTATTGATGAGGTGAACATTGCCACACTAGAAGAGCAGATAATACGACAAGGTTTTGGTCCAGGGTCATTATTATTGATTTTCATTTTTCAGTTTGGAGGGTAATTGGGAAGGGATGAATGTCACTAGATCACACAAGTAATTGGCCCCTCTCTCTCTCTCTCTCTCTCTCTCTCTCTCTCTCTCTCTCTCTCTCTCTCTCTCTCTCTCTCTCTTCGCAGCTCACCCTTACTGGATCCATCCAATTAATGACACCATCGAAGACATTGAGGGGGAGCTGATCTGGCCCTGTGAAGCAGGAGGCAAGCCCCAGCCCACCTACAGATGGTTCCGGAATGGAGAAGTGATATATGGGGTAAGGACTCATTCCCTCGGTGGGGTTCTGCTGCAGGAGTGGGTTTCGGGGTAGAAGGTGCCGAAGCCTGAAGTCTGACATGCCAAGGTTCGAGAACAGTTCTTTCCCAATGGCAATCAGGTTCCTGAACCTCCCATTACTACCCTTACCAACATGACAAACAGGCTTGTCTCTAATATTGAAACCCTGCCCCTTTTACCATGCACGTCTGAAATTGTAAGTATTGGTTATCTCTCTTTATATTCTCTGATAACTATTGCAGTTGCTTTTTTAACCAAGTTTCTGTTTGGCTGCATCAAATAAGAATTTCAGGCATATTTACATTGCACTTGTATGTATGATAATGAATTAATTCTCACTCACGTTACTGATATTAAATGTCCGCTTGCAAACAGCAAGAAGTATTTTGCATCCCTTGGATTTATTTTGAGTTGATTGTTGATTAGAGGAGTATTACATTTCTCTGTCTATGATAAATACATTGTTTTGTCCAGCACAGACGTTGGTTACAATTGCAGTTTTACTTTTCTGCCCGTGTAAATGTTTGCCTCGTTCTCTGGGCCTTGGGTGTGTGGCCCTGAATCCTGCAAAGCTCCATACAATTCCAAAGTGCTTTGATGATCTTTCACTCACACAGCTGGTTTAGATGCAGAAGGTCGAGACGAGGCTGCAGTGGCTTGCAGAAATTGGGCCATTTGGGCTGAGACGCATGTCCCGACTAATGCTGCGTTTAATTGTGCCTAGGGTCGCTACCGAATTAACAAGGGAGAGCTGCGAATTTCAAGGTTGACCCTAGAGGACTCGGGAATGTACCAGTGTATGGCGGAGAACAAGCATGGATGCCTGTATTCCAATGCGGAACTCAAAGTTTTGGGTTGGTATTCTGCGCCAAGCGCAGTTCATGTTGGTTGTTGAGCTCCCTGAGGTTCAGTGAGATTGTTCGATTTGCATGCAACCCAGCTCGACAACGCCTACAGCGGTACAGCAGTAAAATACACAGGAGTGCTGAGCTGGAGAGGGAACAGTTACTGCGGAGCAGAGGCAGCTGAATTTTACTTGTGGGAAGTTTGTTCAGGAGTCTGACAGTGGCAGGAATGAGACTGTCCTTGAATCTGGTGGTGTGTGATCTCACGCTCCTGAATCTTTTGGACAAGAGGAGGGGCAAGAGGGGCTGGGGTGGGGGAGTATTTTAATAAGCTGATGGCTTTTCCACAAAAGTGGCAAGTGGAGAGGGAGATGGACGGGGGTGGGGGGGGAGGGGTGAGATTTGTGGGATGGTCTGAGCTCTGCAGTTTCTTGCAACATTTAGTCAAAACATTATTTCTAAGTCTGCTAAGCCTTTTCAAATGATAGCTGGATCTCAGCCAATGTATAGTTCTGGGGGTCAATCACAGCCACGTCGAGATTTCAGAGAAATTGAAATAGGGATGTGGAAATTCAATGGTGAAAAGTAGGAAGAAGGCTACAATGAAGGGAGAGGGTTTTAAACAGAAATGAAACTTGAAAGAGTAAAGTAGTATGTTTTGAAGACATTTTGGTACACAATAGACAACAGGTGGAAAGTAGGCCATTGGGCCCTTCGAGCTAGCACCACCATTCACTGTGATCGTGGCTGATCATCCATAATCAGTACCCCGTTCCTAGCTTCTCCCCATGTCCCTCAACGCCGGCATCTTTAAGAGGTCTATCTGACTCTTTCTTGAAAGCATCCAGAGAATTGGCCTCCACTGCCTTCTGAGGGGGAGCGTTCCACAGATCCACTACTCGATGCATCCATGGGTAGAAAAGGTTTTGGGGTTGTCACCCCAATGCAGGCAAGTGAGGCAGGCTATTGAGGTCAGCATAGACAAGTTGGATGAAGGAGCTGTTCCCGTGCTGTAACCTCCTGGAAACTTGGTGAAGCCGTATCCACTGGGATATAAGATCCACTCCTGTTTAAAACCCTTTCCCTTCGTTCTACCTTCTTCCTACTTTTCACCATTGAAATTCCACATCCATTGCTCAGCCAATGAGGTGAGTTTAAGAGAATTCACTTACAAAAGCAGAGGGGATATCTGGAAAAGTCTGAGTTTCAGTGGTTTGCATTGGTTGGTCAGATAGTAGAGGCTGATTTGGTCATTGATTTCAGAGGATTAATGTTTATAATTTCCATGATTCATGGAAGGAACAGGTCAGGGAGTGATTTGAAGTTGCACAATTCTGGTGAAGACTGTCCATTTAATGCAGATAATAAGTTACAACCCAGAAGCTGAATGTCCACCCTAATGGTCTGTCCAGTGACTCAGGTCCGTACAGAGTGATATGGATCCCTAGAGTGATTTAAGTCCGTACAGAGTGGCACAGGGCCATACAGAGCAACACAGGACATTACAGAATGACACACATCTGTGCTGAGTGACACAGGTCCGTACAGAGTGACACGTGGCCGAACAGAGTGACACGTGGCCGAACAGAGTGACATGGGGCCGTACAGAGTGACACAGGGCCGTACAGAGTGAGACGGGCCGTACAGAGTGACATGGGTCCATACAGAGTGACAAGGTCAGAAACATTGGAGAAAGGGATGAATGACTTTACCATGGCTTTAGTTTCCTGAACTCCCTCTGTGTTTATCTTCAGCATTGGCACCGGACTTTCGGCTGAACCCAGTGAAGAAGAAGCTGTTGGGGGCCAGAGGAGGCAAAGCAATTCTTGAGTGCAATCCCAAGGCTGCTCCAAAGCCAACATTCACGTGGAGTAAGGGGACGGAGCTCCTCAGGAACAGCTCGAGGTCAGTGGAGGGAGCATTTGTTTAAAACATTTTAGCTAACTTCCGATCATAAAATGGTACAGCATACCCTTCTGGACAGACATCTTCACCATCCATCATTAGATACACAAACCCTTTGCCTGTTACTGATCCCACTATTGCCTGGATACTCATGAGTTTATCTGGAAGCCCCTACCTCGCTTCTCGTATCTACTTCCAGCACTAATCCTGGCATCCCGTACCAGGCACCTACTGTGCTTAGGGCAATGCCAGTACACTGCCACCAACCGAGGTTCAAATCCTGCACCCTCTGTAAGGAGCAGTATGTTTCCCCCTATGTCTGCTCCAATTTCATCCTACCCTCCACAATCATATAATGGGTTGCAGGGTAGAAAGTGCCGAAGCCTGAAGTCTGACATGCCCAGGTTCGAGAGCAGTTCTTTCCCAATGGCAATCATGTAGTTTGGCCGCAAGGGTTTCTTGAACCAGAAGGGCCTTCTGCCATGTATGCACAAACTTGCCATAATTCCCTTTTTACCTTAAACAACAACACTCCAGTTTGTGTCAATTTCTCTCTCTCTCTCTCGCCCCTACCTCCCCCTCTCTCTGACCATCTCTCCCCCTCTCTCTCCCCATCTCTCTCCCCCTCTCCCCTCTCTCTCCCCTCTTTCAACCCCTCTCTCTCTCCTCTTCTCTACCCCTCTCGCTCCCCTTCTCTACCCCTCTCTCTCTCCTCTTCCCCCCCTCTCCCCCTCTATCCCCCCCTAAACCCCTCTCTACCCCCCTCACCCCCTCACTTACCCCCTCCCCTTTCTCCCCTCATCTCTCCCCTTCCCCATCTCTCCCTCTCACTCCCACTCCTCACCCCTGTCTCACCCATCTCTCTCCCTCTCTCCCCTTTCCCCACAACCTCTCTTGCCCCTCCTTCTCTCCCCCTCTCTCCCACTTCTTCTCGCCTCTCTTGCCCCTTTCCCATTCTCCACCTCTCCTCCCCCTTCCCCCCTCTACCTCTGTCTCCCTTCCCCTCTCTCCCCAACCCTCTCCACTCTCCCCTTCATTCCCTCACCCTCTCTCACCCTCTCTTCCCCCCCTCCCTCTTTACCTCTGCCCTGTGCAAACATTGGGATTGATCACAGCCTCTTTCCCACAGGACGTCTATTTGGCCTAATGGCACTCTGGAGATTCGAGGAGTGACCATGACTGATGAGGGCATCTACACCTGCTTTGCTGTGAACAACAAAGGAAGAGCCAACAGCACTGGCACTTTCTCTGTCACAGGTAGGACCCCAGAGCTTTTCTGGTAGCCCTTGACACTTGGACCTTGAGTTGCCGGGTGGGAACAGTCTGATGGACAGGAACACGGACAGAAAAGGTCTTGAGAGACAAGGTCCCAACACAGGCAACTTGGACCAGCTTGGGAAGACATCTTTGTCAGCAAGGACCCACTGGGCTGAAGGGCCTTTTTTTAAAAGTTTTATTAAATTTAGACATACAGTTTGCTAACAGGCCCCTTCAGCCCATGAGCCCTTGCTGCCCAAATACACCCTGGTATTCGAGATGGGCAGCCGAAGTCCCCTCGGTAATTTTCTCCCTCTCTGTCTCCACAGAACCCACAAAGATCACCCTGGAACCATCAAACATCGACGTCACCATGGGGGAGAACGGCACCATGGAGTGCCACGCGTCGTACGATCCCACCCTTGACCTTGCCTTCATCTGGTCCACCAATGGATACCCAATTGACTTTGACAAAGAGAGGGACTTCATGGAATACAGAGTACTGGTGAGTGAACGTGGAAACATGGTGTCAAATGCTCGCAAACTTGTCTCGTCGGAGTCTCACCTCGTTTGTGACTTGTTTGAACTGTCATTTGAGGATGAATTCACCTCTTTCTCTTGGTAATTGGAACAAATGAAGGTTGAGCTCTTCAAGGTGTTGCTCTCTGCTCTGGTTTCCCTCATTGAGGATGTAAGTCAGGAGTTGTCCAAAGTTTCCTTTCCCCTCTTCCACGTTTTCTTAATGCAAAAAGGAGGCCATTTGGCCAATTAAGGCTGTGCAATCCCACAAACCCATTGCCACACCTCTCCCTCATGGCCACTAACTTACTCCTGATTCTCAGTCTGCACACAATCTACTCTGGATGGCCAACACTAAACCCCGTGCCTTTGGGACATAGGGAGTCACAGGGAGAACAAGCAAACTACACACAGACAACACCCGAGGTCAAGTTTGAACCTGGGTCTCTGGAGTTATGAGGCAACAGTTCCACAATGCTATCTGGTCTTGTGTCTATCTTCCCTTAACGTAATTATTTTGCTTTGTTTGTCAGTCAGGATACGCCTGTTGCAATTGGCATGTTCTGTATAATCTGTGTGGTTCTCACTGGTACTGTTGCTAGGCTCATACTTTTAAACTAGAGCTTGCTAAAAACGAGTTGTTGGAGGAACTCCTGGTTCCACATTTGGGTGTCCAATTGCTGAGATATATGGCTGTAATTGTGTGGTTGATCTCTCCTTCTCAGGGTGCGCTGAATAGCAGTCAATTGTAGTTCTGTGTCTTGCCAGCAGAGGGGAGCTGAACATCATGTTTAAACCTGCTGCGTTCAGGTTGAAGGATTCACCACAACTAAACACCGTTAACCCTGCCTTGTCCAATGGCTGTGGTCACAGAGCCCTTCCTTGTTCCTCCACCAAGTTTTTCCCATCCGCTCCCCGACAAAGGTTGTTGGAACTGCCCCTTTGTGTGCGTTTCCTGGACATTTTCAGAGACGTTGGGTCGGCAGCTTCTTTGCCAAGGCCACTGAGCCCCAGGACACCACCCAAGGAACTTTCCTTGCATGGACTTGACCTGGCATCGACATGCAGGCTCAACGACCCTCGTGGAATGTGCCCATCATCATGCTCATTGTGTCTCGTCACCATCAATCCCTGACCCTCCCAGGCTCACGTTCACCGCACAGCCCCCCCCCCCCCACAACAAGATTTGATTAAGGGGAAAAAATTTCTGAAATAAATGAAAACCATTTGTCCGTGTGGTGGGGGGAGGTGGGTTCAGAATGATGGGTCCATGTGGTGTGGGGGGTCAGAGTGGTGGGTCTATGAGGTGGGGGATCAGGATTACAGCCCCTTCTGGCCCACGAGCCCATGTGACCTGCAACCCCTCTATGTTTTGGAGGGAGGGAGGAAACTGGAGATCTCGGAAAAGACTCACGCAGACACAGGAGAAAGTACAAACTCCTCACAGACAGCACAGGATTCGAACCCAGGTCACAGGTGCTGTGATAGCATTGTGCTAACTGTGCCATCCTAGAGTAGAAGGTTAGAGTAGCAGTTAGCGCAACTTAGTTGCAGCATCAGCGATTGGATGGTGTTTAAATCCCGCACTGTTTGTAAAGTGTTTGTATGTTTCCTGCGTGTCTGTGTGGGTTTCCTCCATGGACTCTGGTTTCCTCCCACAATTCAAAATATACTGGGGTTGTTGGCTAATTGGGTGTAATTAGGGCAGCACGGGCTCATGGGCCAGAATGGCCTATTTCCGTGCTCTAAAAAAAAATAAGAGTAGGCCCCTCAAATGTGCTCATCTGGAACCAAACAAGACACTCTGTGCCCCTGTAAAGCGTTGTCAAGATGGAGGATGGTCGCCTTGCTCTGCTCAACCTTCTTAGGAAGCGTAGGCCCTGCTACGCATTCCCGACTAATGAGAAGGTGTGGGTCTAGGAAAGGTGGTCCAGTATATGCACAGTAAGGAACTGGTGCTTTCCATTCTCTCCATAACGCAACCATTGATGAGCAATGGAGAGTGGTTGATCTTTCTCTTCCTGAAGTTCAAAGTCATCTTCTTTGTCTTGTCCATGTTGAGACTCAGGTCATTGTTCTCGCACCATTTGATGAGCCTCCAAACTGACTCATCATTGTGGCCGATGAGGCCAACTGCTGTTGTGTCATCCATAAAGTTGATGATTCTGTTTGACCCATGGCCCCATCAGCCACTCCATTGACAAAGTCAGCAGTGCCAACCACCCCCAGCATCTGCAGAGCATCTGATGGGCTTTATGTCCACTGTGGAGGTCATGAGGGATCTGGGCCAAGTGTTTCCTGCTGCTGACTGAGGATGGGCCGGTTTGCCTGGACACAGCTGGAACCATTTTAACTTTGCCTTTCCTCCTGTTTAAGAATATCATTCAGCAGTTTGAGATCTTGCACTCTCTAAATTTAAAATTTAAATTTCAGACCGACAGTACGAGTCCACAAGCCTGTTCCTCCCAATTACACTCAATTGACCTACAACCCTGGTACATTTTGAACGGTGGGAGGAAACCTGTGTGCCCGGAGGAAACCCATGTGTGCATGGTAGAACGTACCAACACCTTCCAGAAAATGCTGGATTCGAACCCCGGGTGCTAACGCTGTGCTAATCGCTACGCCAACCAGGCCGCCCCTCAGTATAAGATCCACTCATGTTTGTGATCAGTGGCAAGTCAAGATCCCCACACCCTGAACAGATGGCCTCCCAGGTTAGCTGCAGAGCAAGCTTTCCCCTGAAATTCTGCTCATATAAACTTAGCTGAAAACTTCAGTTGTTAATTATTTGAACCCTTGTTACTTATAAACTCCGTTCAGAACCTGTTTTCCATGTTCAGGACATCACAGCAACAGTGCAGGCCCTTCAGCTCACAATGTTGTGCTGACCTACGTAACCCTGTTCCACAACAATCTAACCCCTCCCGCTATGGACAGCCGCTCCCATCGGCAGTAGCGCTGTGGCAGGCACGGAGGCTGCAGCGGGTGCAGAGCAGCTGATAGGAGCCTCCATAACCCTCCATTTTTCTTACTTCCATGCCCCAACAGTAGCAACCTCCACCTCCACCCCCCCCCCACCGCCCAGCAATTCATTCCAGCAACCCACTACTCTCCATGTCAAAAAAAAACCTGCCACTAACATGGCCCCTAAACTTTCCTCCACTCCCCTTAAACCAATGTCCACAATGTAACAGCTGGACAGAATTCTTCATTGGAGCTGGTGACGGGGAAGGAGGCAATGCTGGAGCTGATTGACACGTTGAGAGGATTCTGGCTGCAAGTCGGTGCTTGCATGTCTCGGCGTTGAGCAGCTCCAGCTTCTGCTGCCCGTGATAGTTCGTGGCAGAATTTCTATTTTCATGTCACTCTGGGACCTTTGAAGTGAAATACTGAAGTCAATTGACAGCTGGGCTTTTGGACGTTCCCTTAGATCCCGTCAGCGATTCACCGATATTTGCCTGTGGATGACATTTCTCTTAAAAAAAACGCTTAAATGCTGGAGAAACTCAGCTGATCTCGCAGGAGAGAAAGATATGTTACCGACATTTCAGTCCTGAGTCCTTCTTCAAGGTGTGTGTGGGGGGTGGTGGGGGGGGGGGGGTGGGTGGCTAACAAAAGCCAGAGAAATTGATGTTAATGCCATCCGGTTGAAGGGTGCCCAGTCAGAAGGTGAGGTGTGATACCTCCAGTCCATGGGTGGTCTCAGTCTGGCAGTGCATGAGCAGCAAGGGAATGGGATGGGAATTAAAATGGGTGGCCACTGGGAGATCCAAACTCTAGTGGCAGACAGAACAGAGGTGCTCAGCGAAGCGATCTCCCAGTCTGCGCCCCAGTCTCTCCGATGTACAGGGGACCACCGAATGCTGTAGATGACCCCTGCAGATTCACAAGTGAAGAGTTGCTTCACTTGAAAGGACTGTTTGGGGCCCCGAATGCTATTGAGATAGAAGGTGTGGCCACGTGGAACATCTCCCGTGGCCACAGGGTTAGGTGCCAAGGGGGCGATTAGTGGGAAAGGAGGAGTGGATGAGGGAGTCACGGAGGGAGCATACCCTGCGGAAAGTGGAGAGGGAAGGAGAGAGGAATATGTGCCTGGTGGTGAGATCACGAAATAGGTAGTGAAAATGGCAGAGGAGGATGATATTTTGGTTGCAGTGGGTGGTGGGTGAGGACAAGAGGAATCCTGTCCTTCTTGCATGTGGGGGCGGAGGGGGCCAGGGCAGATGTGTAGGTCATGGAGGATATGCAGGTGAGGGCGAAGTTGCTGGTGATAGAGAGGAAGGCACGTTGTTTGAAGAAGGAGGTCATCTCTGATGATCTGGCATCGAAGTTCTCGCCCTGGGAACAGATGCTATGGAGTCATTGAGAGAAAGGAATGGAATCCTTACAGCGGACAGGGTGTGAAGAGGTGTAGTTGAGGTAGCTGTGGGAGTTGGTGGGTTTGTAGTAAATGTGTGTCGAGAGTTTGTTTCCCAAGATGGAGACAGAGAGATCGAGGAAAGGAAGAGTGTTGCTAGAGAAGGACCACGTGAATTTGAGGTCAGGGTGGAAGTTGGCAGCAAAGTGGATGAAATTGACGAACTCATCATGAGTACATGAGGCAACACCAAAGTAGTCATCAATGTAGCAGAGGAAGGAGTTGAGGGGCCTTGCCTGTGGAGGCTGGTAGTATGGACTGCTCCACATAGGCAACAAAAAGGCAGGCATAGCTGGGCTCATGCAGGTACCCATGGCTACCTCTTTGACTTGGAGAAAGTGGGATGAGTCAAAGGAGAAGTTAATGAGGGTGAAGTTTTGCTTGCAGAGGAAAGTGATGGTAAATATGGACTAGTGGGGTCTATTGTCTAAAAAGAAATGAAGAGTTTTGAGGCCTTTCAAAGACTTGGTCCTCTAGGCTGCTGGAGACAGGGTGAGAGTTCACTAGAGAGGCTCGGTCCTTATGAACTGCTAGGGTCAAGGTGGAGACCTGCATTGGAGGCTTGGTCCTTAAGACTGCTGGGGCCAAGGTAAGAGTTCAGGACAGAGGCTCAGTCCTATGGACTATCAGGGCCAAGGTGGAGATCTGCATTGGAGGCTTAGTTCTCTGGGGCCAGGGCAAGAGTTTGTGATGGAGGCTCAGTCCTGTTGGTTGCCAGAGCCAAGGTGGAGACCTGTGTCCTCTGGAAGCTGTGAGACATGCTGAGTCTTCCTATGTTCTGATGACATCTGCAGACTTTTGTTTCTCACTCTCAGACATTTCTCTCAAATGGCTCAGAATTTCCTGTCACGAGCAGGCATTGGGGAAAGTTGACATGTAGATAATTGACAAAACTCTCCCAACTGTTTGCCTGAATGCCCTGACACCTTTTGCAGTCAATGGAATTCTAATGGGCATCATGGTTACAGCCCCAGAAATCGGGATCGGGGTTTGAATCCTGCACTTTCTGTAAGGAGTTTGTATGTTCTCCCCGTGTCTGTGTGGGTTTTCCCTGGGGGCTCCGACTTCCTCCCACCCTTCGAAATGTACCAGGGGTATAGGTTAGTTGGGTATAAATTGAGCAGCACGGACTTGTGGGCCGAAAGGGCTTGTTACCCTGCTGTAGGTCTACATTAAAAATTTTCATTTAAAATTAAAATTAAAATTATATGAATGTTTGCATTGTGATGCTGCCACAAAACAGCAAATTTTGTGACGTGTTCAAGACAATGAGTTCTGATTCTGATTTGAGTGCCTTTCAAATGGGTGACGAGGTTTGTCGCTGAAATGCCAGCTTCATCTGTCATGCACGATGATGTGTAGGAGACGAAGTCTGATTAATTCCACGAGAGGCTAAAAACTCAGGGGTGTTAAACCGTCCTGTTTTCACGTTTAACCCACAGGAAGGAGGCGGTGGGGAGCTGTTCTTCCAAAACGTACAGTTGAGGCACACCGGAAGGTACACCTGCACTGCACAGACCATCGTCGACAGCACCTCGGCCTCGGCAGACCTGATCGTCAGAGGTAGGGGCACGTTCACAGCTTCCCTGAGTGGGTGCTGAAAGATTAACGAGGGAAGAGCATCGTCATTGTGTGGTCTTATGTCGCGGTCAATGTTTCTGAAGTCAAAACTGCTCGGTTATGAAAAAAGAGAATAGGTTCATGCCGTGAAATGTTTGTTGCTGAGATTGCTTCTATCGGGTTAATCTTCATATTGATTGGGGAAAATATTGGGAGTTAGGACAGTGTCCATACGTCCCATTATCCTATGCTATTGTTCCACCATCCCTGCACTGCAGCAGGCACTCAATATGGTTACTCTTTAGTAAGATCTGAATTGATTGAAGATCTGCTTTTCAGCACAAGCTGTCGATTCTGTATACTGGTCATGGCAATGTATTTACAGGTATGGCTTGTGGTTTGCTTTTGAAGCTGTTGCCACTTTAGTATTATTTGTTACCGTGATTTTGCTTGATTGCAGCCCTGGAATTTGTACGGATTTCATTTTGAGTGGATTTATCTCAGGGCAGTGGTACAGCATACAAGCTGCCCTTCTGCTCAGCACAGACCACGTGGAGTCGTGGTGGTGGGGGAATAGAGGAGCCGTGGGATCTCAACTCACTCTCTCCTGTTTGTTCTGTTCCCAACTTAATTCCCAGTGAGCAATTATCTTTCAGGTGTTCATCAGTGCCCCTGTGTTTTTCTTTGTTGTAACTGATGATCCAACCTGCAAGTGGTTGTTCCACTATTTTTTAACCACTTTTCAGACTTTTTAAGAGTTGAAGGCTTGTTCCTTTGCTCATCTGTAACGAGGGACACTGTTTTGCACCAAGCCACTTTGGGGCCATTTTGAAGGGCTCAACCCTTGACTGAAATGACGATCCATCTCGTTGCAGCACCACCCCAGTAGTCTTCAAAATGGCTAAGCACTGCAAAACCTTGTCAGCTGGCACAGCCAAGCCTGACTTTCCCAGTCTGAGTTTTAATGAAAAAGGTGATTTTTTTTAAAGCCAAATGATTGTTGATGAGGCCTTGGGAGTAGCTTAGCTGGGTAATCCTGTGAGAAATCTTTGGACAACTTAAGGGGAGAGTACGACACCTTCCAAAAAATTTGGCAGCTGTATCATGGCTGTGAAAAAGACAACTTTGCTTCGGGGCCTGGCTCATCCTGATTCCTCCCTAATCTCGGTAGGGGGTGGGGGGGGGGGGGGGGGTCGGTTTGCCTCAGTCCAGCCAGGAAAATAAAGGAAAATTGGCCCAATCTTTGGCTGCTGGACCAGGCCAGATCCATAACTCCTCAATATAATTTATTCCCGTCTTTTGAACATTTTAATGTCTTAAATGTTTTTTTTCCTCTTTGGTTGTCTAAGTTTTAAGTGTTTGAGGTCAAGGGAATGGGGAAGGGGGAGGGAGGAAGGGGAAGGAGTGTTAGGTTTGAACTCGACAGAGAATTGACACAGATTGGATTCGGATAAGTTGTAATTGATACAGATTTGTAAAAAACTGTTGATGACGTGTGGGTAAATTGTCAATTTTTAAAACTACAAATAAAATATTCAAAACAAAAATCATTGGACAAACAGGAAGTAAAGATAGTGTCACAAATATTTCATGCATATTATTACACAAAAGGTGACCAGATAGAGGTGTATAAAATGATGAGAGTCCTTGTTTGTGTGGATAGTCAGAGGTTTTTTCCCAGGGCTGAAATGGTTGCCCCAAGAGCTCACTGGTTTAAGGTGCTGGGGAGTAGGTACAGAGAAGATAAAAACATAGAATGCTACAGCACAGCAAACAGGCCATTCAGCCTCTCTAGTCTGTGCTGACCATTATTCCACTAATCCCATTGACCTGCTCCCATTCCATAATCCTCCAGACCTCTCCCATCCATGTACTTACCCAATTTATTCTTAAAACTTAAGATCCCACCTGCATTCACCATGTCAGATGGCAGCTCGTTCCACACTCCCACCACTCTCTGAGTGAAGAACATTCCCCTAATATTCCCCCTAAACTTTTACCCCTTCATGTTAAAACTATGATCTCGTATTTATCTCCCCCAATCTGTCGAAAAAGCCTGCTCGCCTCCATACCTCTCATAATCCTGTAAACTTCTATCAAATCTCCCCTCATTCTTCTTCACTCCAAGGAATAAAGTCCTAACTTGCTTAATCTTTCCCTGCAACTCAACTCCTGAAGACCCAGCAATATCATCTTACTAATGTCCTTCCTATAGTTAGGCAATTAGAACTGCATATAATATTCCAAATTTAGCCTCACCAATGTCTTAAACAACTTCAACAAAACATCCCAACTCCTATACTTAATACTTTGATTTATAAAAGCTCAGATACCAAAACCTTTCTGTCCATCTGTGACTCCACCTTCAGGGAACAATGTATCTGTGTCCCTAGATCTCTCTGCTCCTCCACACTCTTCAGTGCCCCACCATTTACCATGTGTCTCTCACCTTGGTTTGCCCTTCCAAAATGCAACACCTCACACCTGTCTTCATTAAACACCATCTGCCATTTTCTGGCCCATTCTCCCATTTGGGCCAGATCCCTCTGGAAACTTTGAATATCTTCCTCTCTGCCCACAACACCTCCTACCTTGCTGATCCAATTTACCACATTATCATCCAGATCATTGATACAGACAACAAACATCAATGGTCCCAGCACACATCCCCGAGGCACACCACTAGTCACAGGCCTCCAGTCTGAGAAGCAACCATCCACTACCACTCTGTCTTCTCCCATTCAGCCAATTTTGAATCCAGTTTACAATCTATCCATGGATACCTAGTCTCTGAATCTTCTGAACTAACCTCCCATATGGGACCTTGTCAGGGGTAAGTTTTCTTACGCAGTGGAATGTGGAATGGGCTGCTGGTAATAGTGGTGGAGGTGGATATGATAGGGTCTTTTAAGAGACTTATGGATAGGTACATGGAGCTTAGAAAAAGAGCTCTGGGTAAGCCTAGTCATTTCTAAGGTAGGAACATGTAGGCACAACTTTGTGGGCTGAAGGGCCTGTATTGTGCTGTAGGTTTTCTATGTTTCTAAAAGGTAAAGGCCAGTTTGCTTATTTGCTGAATAAACAATAGAAATGTATTTGATTTGATTTTAGACCCTGTGTTTTGTATATTGAGATTACGAGCATCTTGTGGACAACTGCAAGTGACAAAGGAACGCTGGCTTTCAAAATCTATTGTCCAAGAAGTACCAGTGAGCACATGACCTCTCTTGTAACTTACAGCATCATCTGAGTCTCGTTCCTGTATGTGAAAGTGAAGGACTGATGGGTTCTTTCGTCCTTGGAAAAGAGGACGTTTCTGAATACCCAGTTGGAGTTTTATTTGGAGAGTCCACTTGTTGTCCAATAATAGAGCTCGCTGTCAGCCCATTGTGTGGGGAAAATCTAAACATACATGATCAAATGGTCCAACCTGCTCCTCAGAATACTTGATTCACAAGGGGTCTTTGTTCCCAGGATTCATGGCAGGCCTATGTGTACATCTCTTTGCATACATATTTCTACTCGAGTACAGTTCACAGATAGGAAGCAATTATGCCTGGCCTTCAGGAAAAAGAATTTCAGGGTTGTATATGATGTCATGTATGTACTCGCACAATAAATTTGAACTTTGGAATCACTGCTAGAGAGCTGATTCACCCACCAATCTGCGTCTACTCTGAGCCCACTTGGGCAAACCAGTTGCATGTGTTCAGATTAATTGGGACTGGCTATAAGATTTCAAGAAGTTAAAATAAAATCCTTCACAGAGTTGATATCCCCCAGACATGTTTTTGCCTGCCTCTTTTAAGCATCAGTCTTGAGACAGAGTGTGGGCTAAAATCGTTCCCATTGCAAGGCCAAGAAGCCAGAGATTCCTGCAGGCCCCCTGACGTGGACTGTTTTTGTTCCAAGTTTGCCACATCCAAGTAACCACTTGGAGAGAGCAAGTTGCAGTCACAAAACACGCGATTGATTCCTTCTGTAAACTCTGGTCTGGCAGAGTGGAAAGCTCAGTTTCCCTGCTCCTGTGTTTACCATCTACCACGAGCAACAGGAGTTCTCACCTGAAAATAAAATGGGCTTCTGCGCAATCAAATAATTGCAGAGTAGAAAGCATATTGCAGCCAGAATTGAACATTCAGCAACTTTCTAGTGAAGGGTGATGTGCTGCAAAGACATAAATGTTTCTAAACACATTGGAAAGAACAGAGAACATTAGAACACAACACAGACCTTTCAGCTTAGGATATAAACCTTCTCTGCAACAATCTAATTTTTCCCCACCTCACAGCCTAACACCCATACACCAGCCTTCCCCTCCAATCATGGCGAAGAATTCCAGGCACCCACCACTCTCCGAGTCAACACTTACCTCTGATGTCTAACCTTAACTTCCCTCCACTCACCTTAAACTTGCTATTGTGGTTCCAGGAAAAGGGTGCTGGCTGTCTGCCCTATCTAATTCCCCTCATCATCTACCACACCGCTCATCCTTCGTCACTCAGTAGAGTATAGCCTCAGCTCTGTCAACCTTGTTTCATATGGCACGGTCTCCAATCCAGGCAACATCTTGGTAAATCGCCTCTGCACCTTCCCTCTAAAATATCACATTGATTTGCTTTTCTCCCTCTGTTGAAAGCTGGCAATATTCATCATGCATTGAGTAGTTTGTCATTTGGATGTGGACAGGAGGGATTTTGGTGCTCATTAACTCTCATTCAAATTTGGAGCTGTAAAATCCTTCATTTTGCAATGTCAAGAAAGCAAACCTATCTGTCTTGTCATCTCTGAAATAAGGAGATAAATGAATGCAGTTATGCACATGACCACAATCTCGAAAAAAACAACTGGAAGGACAGGAAGTAAATTTAACCCTTTCAAAGCAGTTCAGAGTGCCCAACGACTATGCAATGGGAGAAAAGGATGTCAAGCCTGCTCAGCCATTCATAAGATTATGGCTGATCTGGCCGTGCACTCAACTCTGCCTTTTCCCAGTCACCTTTGCTCTCATCCCAGTCATCTCTGCTCTGCAGAGATCTATCTCAGTTTGTCTTCAGTATATTTAATGAGGCAGACTGCACTGCTTCCTTGGGTAGATAATTTCACAGATTGACTACTTTCTAAGAGAAACAGTCCCTCTTCATCTCCACCCTAAATCTGCACCCCTGAAAAGACAAGGTAGATGAGTGTGATCAGGTGACATGTGGTTTGGACTTTGCAGGCACTGGGAAAAAGGGGAAGATGGAAAGGTGAGAAGATCCACCACATGCCAGTCCTGGTAAACAGCCGATAAGACCAGAAGTTTGGGTATTGAAACAATCACCATCAGTGAGGATCGGTAACAACTTCCCCTCCACAATCTCCATCAGTACCTGAGCACCACAGGGCTGCCTTCTTAGCCTCCTGCTCTACTCACTTTACACTTATGACCTTGCGGACCGGTACAACAATAACACCATCGACAAATTTGCCGACGATACCATGGTAGTGGGTTGTATAAAGGAAGGGGAGGAGACAGCTTACAGGATGGAGGTTGAAAACTTGACTGAACGGTGCACCAACAACAACATTGCACTCAATAACACCAAAACTAAGGAGCAGAGTTTTACAATCCAGTGATTATTGGGGGAATCAGAAGGGGAGAAGGTCAACAAATTTAAGATCTTTGGAGTCATAACTCAGGGGATCTTTCCTGGACCCAACACACTAATGGCATAGTGAAGAAAGCACATCAGGAGTTTGTGGAGGTTTGGTATTACACCAGAAATCCTGGCAAATTTCTACAGAGGTGTGGTGGAAAGTGAACTGACCGGCTACATCATGGTCTTGTATGGGAACACCAATACCCCTGAGCATAAAGCCCTGCAAAAGGTAGTGGACACAGCCCAAGACATCACAGACAAAACCCTCCCCACTACTGAGTAAATCTACAAGGAACTGCTTTCGGAGGGCAGCAGCAATCATCAAGGATCCACACCACCCAGCACACACTCTGTTCTCGCTCTTGCCATCAGGAAAGAGGTACAGGTGCGCAAGACTCGCACCACCAGGTTCAGGAACAGCTGTTAACCCTGCACCATCAGACTCCTCAATGACAAACTCAATCAGGGGATCATTTACACACTTTATAGATTTTTTAAATTCTCTCTGTATCGCACAGTCAGTTTGTTTACATTCATTATCTGTTCATGGTTCTTTTTTTTTACATTTATTCACTGTATACAGTTTTTGTTTTGCTCTACCAGTAAGTCAGTAAGTGATAATTCTGCCTCACCCACAGATAAAGGAATTTCAGCCTTGTATAAAAAGTTCTGTATGTACTCTGACAATAAATCTGATGATAATTGGAGTTATGCTTCCAAAACGTATCCATTTCTTCATGTGTAATTACAATAAGACTATGAGACATAAGCAGAAAAAGGCCATTCAGCTCATCGATTCTGCCCTGCCACTCAATCATGAAACCAAGAAGATGCAAGAGTTCAAGTATTTAGTTTGGCAAAGTATTGCGTTGCCCAACCAGATACTTGATACAGATTATAATTGAGCTCATAATTGGGAGAAACATCCCACAAGGGGGCCCATAAAGTGTAAACGAAGCAGGTAGCCAAAAGCATGATCCGACAGGTCGTTACAAAGAAGTGTTCTCAAGGAGGCAGAGAAAGAGGGTGAGGGAAGAAATGCAATCTTAGCAGCCGCGGCTTTGATTGGCAATGAAGATTGGGAAGAGGGTGGGTGGGGGGTGGGCGGGTTGAGGGCTGAGAATGCAGATGTAGAGTTGTCGCCAATCGTTCATCTGAAGATGATCGTGGCAAATTGGAAGAAGAGGTGATTGCACTCGTTGACAGTGAGGAATCTCAGCACCTCATTGGGATGGGAGGTCGTGGTGAGCTCGCCAGAGCTCTGTACTGTTTACGAGCCTGTGTGCCTTGTGTGTTTCATTGGTTGGTCCAGCAGGGTGCACACTACTCCTGGAGAAGTTCTACCGGAAAGACTGCAGGCGCTGTAAATGTTGGGCTGGAGACAACTCAGCAGGTTACACAGCGTTTCGGGACTGAGCCCTTTGACGAGGCATGAGCAAAAAATTTAAAAAACAGGCAGGTGCCTAGATCAAAAGTGGGGGAGGAGAAAGATGGGAGAGGAAGGGACATGGGGAGGAGCACAGGCTAACAGGTCAGAGGTAGGTATTGGAAGGTGGAAGAGAAAAAATCTGAAAGTTGATGGAGGAAGAGAGAAAGGAGCAGGGGAGAACTGGAGGAAAGGAGACAAATATGGGTGGGGGGGGAAGAAAACTCTGGGGAGGCATT
The DNA here is from genome assembly GCF_036971445.1 of Narcine bancroftii. Taxonomy (NCBI): domain Eukaryota; kingdom Metazoa; phylum Chordata; class Chondrichthyes; order Torpediniformes; family Narcinidae; genus Narcine; species Narcine bancroftii. The sequence continues at coordinate 61,810,603 of NC_091479.1, read as the reverse complement.
TAATGCAAGCTGGGGAAGATGTTAATGCCGTCTGGTTGGAGAGTGCACAGATGGAATATTAAGTGCTGTTCCTCCAATTTGCGGGTAGCCTCGGTTTGACAGTGCCTGAAACCACACAGTGAAATGTTGACGTGACAATGGTGTATGGAACTAAAATGGTTGGCCACTGGGAGCAGCAGAGAGAAGGTACTCAACGAAACAATCTCCCAGAATCTCCGATGTAGAGGAGGACAATATTGGGGGGGGGTGGGCACTTGATGCATTGATCAGCGATTCTCAACAGCGGCTGTATGCCTGTCACCCCTTGGGCCTCTACGCATTTAAGGGCAGCTATGGACTGAAATCATAAAATGTTTGTTATGCTTTTCAGGTAGTCAGTAGAAGAGATGTACAACTAAACTTGACTGTTTCACAGGGAAGGGGGCCCACAAACTTGGAGCAGAGCCAGTGTGACATAGGCTGTAGCTCCCCTTCCCTTCCCTCTCCATTCAGAGAGCAACCCCCTCCCACTTCTCAATTTTCCCCTCTTCTGATTTCCCACCTATGCCCTCTTACCTGTTAATCTGTTCTCCTCTCCCATCACCTCCCTCCCTCCCTCCTCTCCTCTTCTCCCTCCACATTTTTAAAATTCAGGCACGTGCTTGCTTTTTGCTCGTACATTCACAAAGAGCCCCTGTTACTCTTTACTTTGTATAGACGATGCACGACCTGCTAAGTTTTTCTAGCACTCTTGTGTATTGATCTACTGGAAAAGGACATGGCCTTTGTTCCGAATAGGTTCCTATGTTTGCACTAATCTTGAGGGACCAGTGAAACCCTGTTTCAATTATCTAGCTGAGGTATGGCTGACAGTGTCAAATTTCAGCTCGACATGGGTCACTGCTTCATACTAGTTTGGGTTAAATATGCATGTTTGCTCATTTACTTCTGAGACTATGGATTTGTTCATTGCAATATTTAAATTTGGACGTACAGGCCATTTCGGCCCACGAGCCCATGCCGCCCAATTACACCCCATTAACCTACAACTCCCAGTACATTTTTGAATGGTGGAAGGAAACCGAAGCCCCCATGCAGACACGGTGAGAACGTACAAAATCCCTACAGGCAGTGCAGGATTCGTATCCCAGTCATGACCACTGGCGCTGTAAAAGCTAGCCAACACACCAACCGTGCTGCCCAGTTGTGGGATTGGATTGCCTCTCTTCGTCATGCAGATGATTTGAAATATTTAAAACGGAACAATATATGGTGCTCAGAGATGTCAGTTATCCACAGCCAATGTGGGGGGGGGGGGGGGGTAGGTAGGGGAATAAAAGAAGGGTCTGATTAATGGTTGGCACTCACGCATTACGATACTACCGCCAAAGTCTTCTGGTTTTTAATTGATTGCAGCAACAAAAATGTGTCGATACCAGATTAATGAGGATTTGAGTGGAAGAGTAAACATATTTCACTGCAATTACATGGCAAAATCTCGCAACCACAGTTGGGATACCATGGGCATGGCAGGCAGCCCGCTCACATGTGGGCATTTCACAAAAGTTTATATGATGATGGAACATCATTGTAACTTTGGCCTAACATGACTCTGCCAATCTCAAGTCAACCCGTCTCCTTCACTTCCCTGCCTCTTCAATGTGTCTGCTGTGACGACGTCTCCTTTCAATGCTTCCAGGCACTTTCCTTCCTCTGATTTAACCTGTCTATGCCTCTCTTCATCACATTCCACCACCCCCCCCCCCCCCACCAGCCTCCAACCCTCCAGAGGAAACTATTCAACCGCTCCTTGAAGCCCATACCCTCCAATCCAGGCAGCATCCTGGTGAACCTCTTATGCACCCTCTCAAAGCCTCCACATCTTTCCTTTAATGCAGTGACCAGAACAGCACACATATAACATATAACAATTACAGTACGGAGACAGCCATATCGGCCCTTCTAGTCTGCACCAATTTAAGTGAACTCCACTAGTACCACCTATCTGCTCCCTGCCCATAACCCTCCAACCCCCTCACATCCATGCACTCATCCAACCTCTTAAATGACAAAATTGACCCTGCTGCAACCACCACTTCCGGAAGGTCGTTCCACTCAGCCACCACTCTCTGAGTGAAGAAGCTTCCTCATGTTACTTCTAAAGTTTTGCCACCAACCCTTAACATGACCCCTCATTCTAATCTCTCCTACCGTCAAGGGGAAGAGCCTATTCACATCTACTCTATCTGTCCCCTTCATAATTTTATTAAATCCCCCCCCTCAACCTTCTATGCTCCAATGAATAAAGATCCAGTCTACTTAGACTTTCTCCGTATTCTAGATGCTGCAATCCAGGCAATATTTTAGTAAATCTTCTCTGCACCATCTCTACCTTATTGATATCTGTCCTATAATACTCAAAATTTTGCCAAACCTAAATTTTACACATTTGTCTTCCTGATTTTTACATTCATTGCTGACCGGTGAAGGTAATCTCTCCCACTTTACCACCCTATCCACTTGGCCTGCCATTTTCAGGATCACCCTGTTGGTTCTCATCAATTTGAGGCTTAAATAATGGCACGGGAACAGGATAACACACCAGCCCTTCCATGAGTGAGTGCAATGGAATCTATTATGTGTGTGTAAGGCATGGGATGTTTTAATGTCTTATCAAAAAGCCACCTCATCTAACCTTGCTGCATGTTTCCTGTGCAGCTGAGATTTCGTCCTCGAGGTTTTCATTTGGGATTCAAATCCGTGACCTCCTGCCTCAGAGGTAAGGTTGATATCACCATGGAGGCCTAGCTAGCATCAAAACAGATGAGTTAAAATCCTGAATGACATGCTTGGCATGTCCATGGGAATCTAGAAAGCACAGGCTCCCAGAGAAAGCCAGCAAAATCCGGAATGTTGGGCCGAAGTTTGGATTTTTAAAATTCTGTTTTAAAGCATCACAGCTTTGGTGATGAGGGGCTTCGGAGAGGTTGTCAATTGTTATCATTTAATTCAGGTTTATTTGTTTCAGGAGGTCACTTCATGAAATGTTTTGGAAGAAGTTACTTGAGTCAACAGTGTTGTTTGATTCACATTCCTTCATGTGGTGTCTATCGTTGAGGCCAAGGCTGTCGGAATATCACAGAACCATTTCAAGTTTGGTGTGGCATGTATCAAAAATGCAGTGTTAAAAGTTGTTTTGTGAGCAGTCCAGTTGACATCCCACGCATAGTAAAACAAGTAAGGCACGGTTGTGCAAGAGATCAGTAGGTGTGGATTAAACGCAACATAATTTCACTGTTTTGAGTTTCATCCAGGAGTTTGATAATGGCGGGGAAGAAATTGTCCTTGACTGTGGTAGTGCGTGATGCCATCCTTCTGGATCATCCACTTCACGAGAGGGAGGGTGGAGAGAGTATGGCCAGGGTGGGATGAGTCTTCAAAAGCGTTGGGTGCTTTTTCAAAGCAGCGGGAATTTTTAAATGGAGTTGATCAAGTGGGTGGGGGGGGGGGCGGGGGTGTATGATGCTGCCAGCCAGGTTCACAAAACCTCTGCCTTTTCTTATCATCTTGGGCAGAGCAGTTCCCGTACCACATGGTGATGCACCCTGATACGATGCTTTCAGTGGTGCTCCTAGTGAAGTTGTTGCAAGTGACTTGCTAAATTTCATCCAGCCCCTGACGAATTGGACACACCTGTGAGCTTCCTTGGCCATTGCAACGATGTGAGTGGGCCGAAATTACAATTTCTTTATCCATTCTTTTGTGTTGTTGCTTAACTTTTGAATGATTGTTTTCGCTATCAAACTAGATATAAAATATTTTGTGCCAGTCTTGGTGTAAGCCATAATTTAAAAATTGATATCATTCTGGACAGTAGAGACAAACAAAAATTTGCAGCTACTGGGAATCTGAAATGATAACTCTATATTCCCAGCACTGAAGGTCTTTATTCCAGGATTGAGTTGATCTGAAGTAAGTCAGGATCTTTCAGAGTGTTTTGAAGTCTCTTCAGAAAGTTCATTCTTTGGTCAAATTATATCCTGTTTATATGCTGAACCACTTAATAGAAGTTTCTTCTGAAAGTAAGAAATTTTGAATCTTCCCCATGTAATTTGCCTGCTGGATTTGAGGCCTCCGTTGTCATTCTTGTTTTGGTGCATGTGGAGTCTCCTTCATGATATTCCAGCATCGGGGGGGGGGGGGGGTGCGGTGCCTGATGTGAATGGGATTCATTTCAGGCAGTGCAAGTGTGGAGCATTCCAGCAAGATGGAATGGAGAAGAGCCTGTAACTGTGGACGTTGAATGTCATTGATTTACTAAGGTAAAGAGGAAAAGAAACTGGAACACAAGTAGGAATCACTTGGCTGGTCAGGAAGTATCTGTGAAGAGAGCATCACAGTTGAAAACCAGGAAGGCAAGAAAACCATTTCTGTCATGCAAGATCTGACAGTTCTTCACTACTGAAACCTGGCCATTTTTGGACATTTAAGCAATCCACGGAGATGGGTTGTGATACATTCAGAGGCCGACTCCACACTATCCTCCAGACTATGCACTAATGCTGGGTGTATTTATTTGAAACCACTGGTTCATACCCAACTATCAGAGGCCCAAATATTCCCATCCCCAAAGTTTAGGTGGCATTAGACCACGATCCACAGTCTTTTCAAGGACCGGCAAAGCCTTATTTCAATATACTTGACTGTCTCTGACCAAAAAACTCTGGGAGAAAGGTCTTCTTTGGCTTGGCTTCGCGGACGAAGATTTATGGAAGGGGTAAAAAGTCCACGTCAGCTGCAGGCTCGTTTGTGGCTGACAAGTCCGATGCGGGACAGGCAGACACGATTGCAGCGGTTGCAGGGGAAAATTGGTTGGTTGGGGTTGGGTGTTGGGTTTTTCCTCCTTTGCCTTTTGTCAGTGAGGTGGAGAAAGGTATGGTAATGCAAACTAACATACAGCTCATTACATTTTTCACAGGCTTTTAACAGAATCAGGATTTATTGTCAAGAACAAGTCATAAAATTCTGTGTTTTTACAGCAGCGTCATACAGCAAACATTCATCTTACAACATTACTATAAAAAAAATTAAAATGATAGTTCATGAAAAGTGAGGCAGTGTCTGTGGTTCATTGATTATTCAGGAATCTGATGACAGAGGGGAAGAAGCTGTCCTTGTGCCGCTGAGTGCTCGTCTTTAGACTCCTGTACCTTTTCCCTGATGGTAGCAGAGCGAAGAGGGCCTGGCCTGCGTGATGGGGGTCTTTGAGGATAGACGCTGCTTTTTTAAGGCACTGCCTCATGTAAATGTCCTCGATAAAGTAAAGTCTGGTGCCTGTGATGCTGCAGGCTGAGTTTATTCTTGTCCTGAGAGTTGGTGCCTCCATACCAGGCAGTGATGCAACCAGCCGGAATGCTCTCCATGGTACACCTGTAGAAGTTTACGAGAGTCTTCAGTGACCTACTGAACTGCCTCAGACATCTCACAAAGTATAGCTGCTGGGAGGCTCCAGGACAGATCCTCGGAATTTGAAGTTCTTGACCCTCTCCACTACTGATCCCTCGATGAGGACTGGGTTGTATGGCCCTGACTTCCTCCTGAAGTCCACAATCATCTCCTTGGTTTTGCTGACGTTGAGCGCAAGGTTGTTGTTGTTGTTATACCATTCAATGAGCTGATCTTCTCCCTCCTTTATGGTTCTTCATTGACGTTTGTGATTCTGCCAACAACTGTGGTGTCATCAGCAAATTTGTAGATGGCATTGGAATTGTGCCTGGCCACACAGTCATGGGTGTATAATGAGCAGAGCAGTGGGCTAAGCACACATCCTTGGGGTGTTGATAATCACAGGAGGAGGAGGAGGAGGAGACATTGTTTCCAATTCGTACTGACTGTGGTCTTCTGATGAGAAAGTCAAGGATCCAGTTGCAGAGGGAGGCACAGAGGCCCAGAGTTTGTAGCTTCTTGACCAGCCCTGAGGAAATAATGGTATTGAAGGCCGAACTGTAGTCTATGAAGAGCAGCCGTATGTATGAATTGCTGTTTTCGAGGTGATCCAGAGCTGGGTGGAGAGCCAGTGATATTGCATCTGCTGTGGAGTGATTGTGACGATAGGTGAATTGTAGCGGGTCCAGATCTTTGCTTAGGTACGTGTTAATTCTGGCCATGACCAGCCTCTCAAAGCATTTTATCACAGTGGAAATTAGTGCTGCTGGGCCATAGTCGTTGAGACAGCCCATCCTACTCTTCTTGGGCACCTGGATGATTGATGCCCTTTTGAAGCAGGTGGTAACCTCTGACTGCCACAATGAGAGGTTGAAAATGTCCATGAACACTCCAGCTGGTTGGTTGGCATAGATTTTCAGTACCCTGCCAGGTCCGCCTTCAGGGCCTGATGCCTTGTGAGGGTTGTCCCTCTTGAATGATGTTAAGATGTTGCCCTCAGAGACAGATATCATGGAGTTCTCAGCTTTTTCAAGGATTCTAGTGGGCATTGTTTGGTTCTTATTCTCAAAACAGGCATAGAAGGTGTTCAGCTCATCGGATAGTGAAATATCACAGCCATCTCTAGTGTTTACCCTCACTTTGTAGTTAACAGGCTATTTGAAATTGCAATTCTCAACAGTCCAACTAGTAATGTATGTGGTGAGATACCTGCCCTTATCTATACTGTATGCCAGTGTTTGACAGTGACAGAGTGTTGTTCACGGTATTGTACCCATGTTGCACTGTGATAGAGCTGTCTTGATCAATTCAGTATTCCAGCATTAGAGAGTGACAGATACTGCATATCCTTTCCTGTACTATGCTCCAGTCCTGAATCACTAGTTTCATGCCCCATCGTAATTGAGTGACAAACATGACCCCATCTGTATTTTGCACTGTTGTATAGTGACAGTTCTGTGTCCACTGCTACTGTACACAGATGTGAGGTGTTGGCCCAAGCACGAAGGGGAACTCAATGAGTTCTCAGCTCCTCTGAGGCAACTCAGGTGGCATTTTCCAAGACGCAGCAATTGCTGCCGTGGAATTGCTCCTTCCAAGAGAGGCAATTATAGAGTCATAAGCCAGCCTTTCCATAGAAACACAAACATTACAGCACAGAAAACAGGCCCTTGTAGTTTGTGCCAAACCATTATCTTGCCTAGTTCCACTCAACTGCACCTATTCAATATCCTTCCATACCTCTCCCATCCTTGTACCTGTCCAATTTTTTTCTTAAATGTTTAAATTGAGCCCGTATTCACCACCTCAGCTAAGCAGCTTGTTCCACTCTCCCACCACTCTTATGTTCACCCAAAACTTTTCCCGTTTCTCCTTTAATCCATGTCCTCTGGTTTGAATCTCAACCTACTCTCAGTGGAAAAAGGCATCCTGCATTACTCCAGCTGCTTTCAGGTGGAGTCGCTTGGAGAATGCAACTCTGGAGCAGGCTGTGAAGGGACGTTCAGGAGGCAGCAGTGAAGGAGGTGTTCTGCCATCTGAAAGGTCAGAAGTGGGGAGAGGGGCCACAGAGCAAACGCCAGCTCAGAGCAGGGGCAGCAGTCTGAAAGCTCGCCTCCCTGCTGCCTGACAGCCCCTTCCTCGCTGCCTGACAGAACCCCTCCTCGCTGCCTGAAGACCCCCGACACTGGACTGGAGGGCTGGGGCGGCCGGGGAGGAATACAGGGCTGGGGCGGCCGGCAGGGGAGTACAGGGCTGGGGAAGCCAGCGGGGGACTGCGGGGCTGGGGCGGCCAGGGTGGGGGTAGTATGGGGCTGGGGTGGCTGGCGGGGGAGTATGGGGCTGGGGCAGCTGTCCCCAAAAATCCTGACTTATCGAAAGCTCTCACCTTTTAAATTTAGTGGGATTTTGTGTGTGTGCATAAGCCCCGTAGTCCCCCGCCGGCCGCCCCAGCCTCGTAGTCCCCCGTTTCCCACCCCAGCCCTGTAATCCCACACCGGGGGACTGTCAGGCAGTAGGTGACCGCAGTGGGGAGGGTAGGTTTCGGCAGCGGGGCTGTCAGTGCATCTCTAGCTGACTGTCGACAGCCTGCCCACTGCTAGGCACCTGAAAACTGCTAGCAGCTTTGCGTGAGCTGCTTTCAGGTGCAACGGGGGATTCTCGGAGCAGGATATTATACCTACAGGAGAAGAGTTGGGTAGGTAAACCTCCTGGCCAAGGATAACAGAAATTGCTGACAATTTCAATTGATAGATTTGTGTTGAGAAAGGGGATTTTGTCAAGCGAAATCATGGGAAGTAAATGGAGAAGACACGTAACAGCAGGAAAAGAGGTGTCCAGAGAGTGTAGCTGGGGTGGAATGAGCATCTGTCACATAAACTGTTTCTTCTGCTTTTTCAGAAGCTGTCTCCATGTCTGACGATCACAGGAGCAGGAATAAGCCTTTCAGCCCCTCGAGTCTGCCCTGTTCTCTTAGACCTGGGGTAAATAAAACTCCATTTACTTCCCATGATTTCGCTTGACAAAATCCCCTTTCTCAACACAAATCTATCAATTGAAATTGTCAGCAATTTCTGTTATCCTTGTCTCAACAGGAGTATGCAGGAAAAAAAAGTATTTTGTGCTAAGCCAATGTTAACACTGTCCAGCAAAAATAAATAAATCCTTAAAGAGGAATGTTTTCCAAAATCACCTGCTTCCTTTGTTCAAGCGATTCTTCCGGACAAATGTTAAATGGTCCAGCTAAAATTTTATAATTATATCCCCTTAATCTCACACCCAAGCAGAGGAAATACTTTCTCTATATCAACTCATTTAATCATCTGAATCAACTCAATTATTTTATCACTATGTCTGTTCTCCGGGGAATGCAGGGCTTGCCTCATTATTGAAATCTGAACTCCAGTATTGTTCTGGTATATCTGCACATCATTCCTCCAAGATTAACCAACCTTCCCACTAATGTGCAATGCTCAGAATCAAACGCAGTGATCGAGATCTTGTGCTGATGGTTTTTTTAATTTTTTTTTCCAATGATTGTAAATTTCCCTTGCTCGATTTCTTGCCCATTCTCTCACACCCACTCTCTTGGCTCTTCCACATGCTCTCACTCTCTCCCCTCATTCTCACTTTCACTCCTAGTCCCTCACTTGCACTCACTCGCTCATTTTCTTGCTCCCTCCTGCTCTCTCATCCCAGTCACTCTTTCCCTTGCACCCTTTCATTCTCGCTCTCTCTCCCTCTTTTGATCGCTCTCACTCCACCTTCCACTTTCCCACTGCCTCCCTCCCTCCATCACTCTCCCTCTCCTTCTCGCACCCTTCCTCCTGCTCTCGCTCCAACTATAACATGCTCTTATTTTGACATGCTCTTATTTTGACGTGCTCTTGCCCACACTCTCCTGCTCCCACTCTCACTCGCTCTCTGTCATGCTCTCCTCCTCTCACTCCCACTCTCTCTCTCTCTCTCCATCTCTCTGCTCCCACTCTCCCACTCCCATTCTTGCTCCAACTCCCACTCCTGCACTCTCTCGCTCCCACATCCGCATTCTCTTGCTCCTGCTCTCTCACTGCCACACTCTCGCACTCTCTCCCACTGTCTTGCTCCAGCTCTCTCGCTCACTCATGCCAGCTTCTGCTGTTGAGGGAGAGTCAGGCGCGTAGATTTTGAGGCACTGCCATTCTGTCACAGTGAGGATAATTTTGTTAGCCTGCTCTAGAGACTGGGGGGGGGGGGGGGGTGGGGTGGTGGTGGGTGGGGGAGGGGTCCCTGGTTCCTGGTTCTTGTCGACGAATGCTCAGTGATTGTTCCGACACTGCAAGGCACTTGGGATTCGAATGCACTTGACACAAGTTTGGAAGCGACACTAAAATTTGAGCTTATCCGTGAGCAGAAGCAACTCTCTGGAACTGATCAAATTCACACAGCAGCCAAGCTGGATTTGTCCCTGTTGTGTGTCTGCAGTAGCCATCTGTCTCCTTCAAGGTACTGTCCTGTGAAGCTTTGGCAGAGAGGAGCAATTATTTTGCAGAAGTGACTTAACTAACAGGAGGCAAGGAAGCCCATCCATTGTTTCCCTCCACAGAAGCCTATGGGACCTCTTCAGTGCACCATCTAACTGTTTTGCGAATGACCTCACAAGACTTGGCTCCTCAGCTGGGGAAGTCATCGCAGATAGAAATCCATCTTGTTCACGGAGCCTCCTGACCTTGTGTTTCAAAATGTGTGATGTTTTCTCGCGTATTGTGTAAAATAGTTAAACATTCTGCAGACTGGCCCAACAAGTGATATGATGTTGGTTACATCTGGGTTGCCCCAAACAACAGGTCCTTTCTCCTTTTACTTTTTTTAAAATTTAGAAATACAGCCTGGTAAGTGCTGCCCTCCCCACCAAATACACCAATTAACTATAATCCCCATACAGTGCAGCTCGGTTGGTGTAACACCAGCGATTAGGACCAGCATTGAAATCCCATGCTCTCTGTAAGGAGTTTAACATTAAAATTTAGGAATTTTGAAGGGTGGGAGGAAACAGGAGCCCCAGGAGGAAACCCATGCAGACACGGAGTGAATGTGCAGTGTTAGGTCTGCTTTGTTCATGAATGAGTGAGACAAACACCAGACTGAGTCGAAATCAGGGTTCTTTGTTCTTTATTACCGGATTGTAACACTTGCAACTAACCATGTTAGTCGGAGAATGCATTCTGCCGTTATCAGCAAAATGGTGATTTTTTATACCCTTGGATACGTGCTTAGAACATCATCATATCATTACTTGTCCAATGACTAAAACTTTTGCTATCCTTTCCCTGCTAGCTTCCTGCCTCTCAATCCATCAATGTCTCTCTTATCTTGTAAGTACAAGGATGCATTCACATCTTGTTACAGCCCTGTACAGGGTAACTCCTTACACATTCCCATCTCATGATGTTTTACCTTACAGCAGACTCCTTACAGACAGCGCTGGATTTGAACCTGGGTCACTGGTGCTGTAAAACTGTCATGCTAACCGCTGCGCTAACCATACTGCCCACAATCCCTTACTTCTGAGGGTCAGATCGTACAGACACAGGCCTTGCTGTCTGTTATCGCAATAATCTGACTTGATTCCTCCAATATTGGCATCGTTTCATCCCAGGTTCCACCGCTTATCAATACACTATAGGAGATTCACCTGCCCCCCTGCACAGCTCTATGATGTGTGGGGAGAAGGGAGCCCTGGTGGGGGGTGGGGGGAGACACCCACACGTTCACGGGGAGGAGGTGCGAACTTTGCACAGGGCTGCAGTTCGGGGATTGACCTAGGTTGCTGGAAAAGAGAGGCAGAGGCCTAGACCAGCCATTCTGCCCTGATTGCAGTGATGACAGGCCAACTTCCGTCACGTCACGGAGGCCCACAGCACAGAAGCAGGCCCTTTGGACATTTCCACACCCCTCCTGAAGCTCACTTCATTCTCCCCACCTTCCTGTCCACCCCTCCCAGGTTCCACCACTCACCTGTGCCCTTGGGGCAGTTTGCAGCGACCACTGACTTTCGTGTACTGGGCAGGAAGGAGGAGACCAGAGCACTTGGGGGTGGGGGAAACCCATGCGATCGCAGGATGTGCAGCCTCCATGCAGGCATCAGCGGAAAGTGGGATTGAACTCGTTGTGGTGGGGGGGGGGGGGGAGGTGATTGCAGGAGTTGTGGGATAGTGGCTCCACTTTCTGAGACATTGGGCAGCACTGTTAGTATCGTCGTCGGTATAGCGTCAGCGAACCGAGTTCAAATCCGGCGCTGCCTTTCAGGAGTTTGCACCATCTCCCCTCGGGGTGTTCCTGTCTCCTCTCATGTTCCAAAGATGGATAATTAATTGTGTGATAGAATATAGATATGTTTTTGAGAGATAAACTTGGAAAGGTTTGTTAGTGCAGGTCACATACAAACACTTTGAAACAGATCTTATTTAAAATACTAGAGCTCTGCCCCATGCTAGACGTGTCGGGGCCAACAGCCTTTGCAGAAGCTTTGGAGAGTGCCCAAGAGACTTCACTAATGGATTGTTGTTTACAAAAAGGCAACAGATGAAAGAACTTGTCGGAGCTGCAGACAGTCTGTTTTAAGAGGGTCATGTGGTTTTGCAAGCAGAGAAAGTCAAAGAGGCTTTCTTTTTGAGAGAGAGAGAGAGAGAGAGAGAGAGACAAAGATCAGTTCTACAGTTTTACAGTCAGCAGCAGCTGAGACTGGAACAGGACAAGCTGGCGAGCTGTGGAAATCCCCATTTGGAAGACAGGTTGTGAGTGCTTAGTTCAGTCTAATCAAAGCCCTGTGGTTCATGGAAGAGGAGTGGACTGGCTGTCTAATGTTTCACTTGAAATAAGAAAAACAGAAAAGAAACTCTGTGGTGACCTGAAAAAAAGAGGTTATTACCTGGAGAACCCTGAAGGGTCAAGTTTCTTCGGCAAGACACTAGAGTGGCTGATTAAAAAGGTATCAGTTGTGGATGCCCTGGAACAACAAATCTCTCTCTGAAAACCGACAAGTACCTTCCTTAGCAGTAACCATTTACCTTTCGAGCACCAAAGCCTGGTGAACTTTATACATGTTAAATTCGGTACACCGTATCAGAGTTGCTTGCAACCAGTGAACTTGGAAGAATGAGAAGTGAGATTGGGACAGTGAACCAAAGAACTTTTCTGAACATTACATACTCGTCCGCTTAGAATTAGAAGGGGGTTAAGTAAGTCAATAGTGATACGTGAAAGTGTGATTCTGTTTACATGTTTAAAGAAAATGAAAAGCATCTTTTGTTGAAGTAACCATTTGTCTTGGTGAATATCTATTGCTGCTGGGTTTTGGGGTCCTCTGGGCTAGTAACAATTGGTCACATGGGTTTATTTAGGTAGCATAGGCTCGTGGGCCTGAAGGGCATGTTACTGTGCTCATCCTCTTAATTTTGTGAAAATCATTTAATTATTTATCAGGAGATGTTTAGGGAAAGATAAAGAGGACAATTTGAGATAGATGGGTTTTTTGCCAAACAGATGTAAGAAAAATAAGGGTTTTGGACCATGAGGGATGTAAGGATGAGATTGATGGTGAAGTTGGTTTATGTGGGTTGGCGCCATGTTCTGGGCTGAAGTCCCCTGTGTTTGCCTTGTGTCGACTCTCGCCTGTTGGTGAACTCTCCCGCTCCCTTTCAGTTTCCCCAGGTCTCTGCTCTAGATAACAACATAAAGAACCATAGAGCGCTGCAGCACAGAAAGAGACTCTTTGGCCTGTCTAGTCCGTGCCGGCTCCCATTCCTCTGCACCAGAACCATCGCCCTCCATTCCCCTCCCATCCATGTACCTATCCAAATTTTTCTTAAGTATCAAAGTTGAGACTGCATTCGCCATTTCATCTGGCAGCTCATTCCACACTCTTTTCACCACTCGCTGTGTAAAGAGGTTCACACTAATACAGGTCAACCCCAACGTACGACGTCCCGACTTGTGATATTTCAAAGATTCGATAGTCAGAATCAGGGACTTTTGGTTTCATGTTACGCTTCCCCACCCTTGCGATACGTGGCCAGGCTTTGTAATGTGTTTTTCCAGTTTAAATTGTGTTGGGTAAAAGGTTTTCAGCATTTGAATTAAATTTAAATGTTTAAAAACCGACAGGGGGCACTATTGTTTCAATTTACGATCATTTCAACTTGCAAAGCAAGTCACGGAACGGAACCCTATTGAAAGTAGGGGTCTATCTGTATTCCCTTTGAACATTTCACCTTTCATTCAATGTCCTCTAATTATTGTCTCACTCGATCTTAGTGAATGAAGCCCACTTGCATTTACTCTCTCTATACCCCTCATAATCTCCTCCCGTTCTTCTGCACTTCAAGGAATAAAGACCCAACCTCTTTAGCCTTTTCCTCTAACTCAGCTTCTCAAGTCTGGGCAACATCCTTGGAAATCTCCTCTGCAGTCTTTCAATCTTCTTGACATCTTTCCATTAGTCAGTTGACCAACGTGAGAAGAGATCCTGGTGTGTTTTCTCCGCTAGTCTGCGTGCTGGCAGAGAGGTCTTCAAGAAGCCCACTGAAGACCAGCATTGTGGGTCAACAGAGGACAGATAATTTTACAGGCATTGCGGCAATCAAAGACTCACCCTGCATCACCAGTTCAAACTGCTTTGTCCCTTGCCGCCAGACCCTGGCTGTGTTTATTTGCACAGCATAAACTTTATAAACCAGAACTAGAAATGACACACAGTGATGTATGAATACTCATATCAAGCTGCTCTTTGTTTTTTTCTTTCATGGGGGAGTTGGCCATCTATTTTACCTCAATTAGTCAAACATTGGAGCTTTACATATCTTTTTTTTCCAAAAGCAAACAAAATCTGAACTCTGAGGGGCACAAAGAAGGAATTAAAACATGTCCTTGTTCAGGATACTTCTTGCCGATTACTCTTGTTTTCCTGTACAAACCTCCGCTTCTTCTGACACCCGATCAATACAGCATTTTACCCATTTCCAGGACTTGTGCATCACTGGCACAAGCCAAGCATTTATTTTCCACCCCTCACTGCCCTTGAGAAGGCGCTGACTGCTCCCTTGAACCACTGCGGTTCTTCTCGTGCTCCCTTGTTGATACTCTGGAAAACATTCTTGGGCTTTGACCCGGGATCACCGTGATGTTTGGAGAGAGAGTGGCTGGAGATGAACCTGCGGTTAGTGCTTTTCTCCTGCACCTGGTCTCATCTTCATTGGTAGAGCATGTCGATGAATAACTGCGTTATATTTTGTTGGTGATGCACACCTCAGCTACTGCAGATGAGCAGTGGAAGGAAGGGGGATGTTTGGGATAACAATCAAGTCCTGTTTAACTTGTGAAATACAAACATGCTGGAGAAACTCAGCAAATTCCTGAGAAGTTAAGTGTAACCAAGTCATCCGTAGTCCTCCTGAGTTTCTCCAGCACATTCGTGTATTGCATTCGACCCCAACATTTGCAAACTTTCTTGTTTAACTTGTGTTTATCTTGTGTATTATTTTTAAAAACTCTAAAAGATGCAGATACATGGAAGAAAAATAGTGGAATGGGTGTGAGGTAGATTGTGGAGTAGGTTCCCAGAGGTCAGCACAACATTTGGGCTGAAGGGCCTGTGTTCTAATGTTGAAGAAGCGCTCCTCCAGGAAATTGTAGGAAACTGCCTGGAGGACAGTGAAAGGGCTTTGGTCATTTAGGGCAGTTGTCGATTGCTCTGGATGCCGGCCCCCTCTCCTACACATCCTTGTTGTTGACTGGTCGATAGTCATCCCCACGATGCTGATGTCACAGGGACCAACCAACGGTGATTCTGTTCACTGTTCACGCCATGTGATTGGACAGTTTTGTGGCTTCAATATACCCTGTCCCTTCTCAGCCCATTCCTGATTTTTGTTGGGGTGATCCCTGGGCAGAGAAGCTATGACTAGGAATGGATTGAACATTGTTCAAGTTCAAGCTTATTATCATCTGACACATAAACAACCCAATGAAACAATGTTTCTCTGGACCACAGTAACTATGTGCACATGCACGCGCACACACCCACACACACACTCACCCACGCACACCCATGCACACACAAACACCACACACCCATGCACGCACACCCACACACACACATAAACACCCACACACACACAAACACCCATGCACACCCATGCACACCCACCCATGCACACCCACGCACACACAAAGACCACACACCCATGCACACACACACACACACACACACACACACACACACACACACACACACACACACACACACACACACACACACACGTTACGAATGTACAAATGAATCCGTCATCCTTGAACACTCCAGGAATGTTTTTGTCCTGAATCCAAATGGACTTTTCCAGATGGTTCTTTAGTTTGCACTTTAATATACGAGAGCCCATAAGGATCTGCTGAATGTAAGGATAATGTTTTTTACATAAAAGAGGAAGAAATGATTGGGGAAATGAAAGAAGTCGAGTATCTCAGATTTCAAATATGTAAGAAACGAAATGGAGATTTTTTTCCCTGGAAGAAGGTCAACAATCACTAAGAATTTATGAACAGAACCATTGAGTGATCATGATCTGGGCCTGCACGATTAGCATTCCAGGTAACACACGGTATTACAGCCAGTGACGCTGGTTCTAATCTGGCACTGTCCGTATGGTTCTCCCATTTCCACGTGGGTTTCGTTCAGGAGCTCTGGTGTCCTCCCAGGTTTCAAATATGTAGGAGTTAGTTGGTAAATTGGCCACATGGGTGTATATGGGTGGCCTGGGCCCATGGACAGGAAGGGCTTGTTACTGCGCGGTACCTCCAAATTAAATTTAAAAGTTCTCGTATTTCTCTCTGACCCCAGCTGATTGATTCATGGAGCAGTTCCTTCTGACACCTTTCATCGACTGGATCAAGAATGGGGTCTGAAACTAGTGGGGTAGGAAATGAAAAGCTGCTCGATTAGAGCAACTTCGGATGTGTTTATTCCAATGAAGATTGTTGTTAAACTCTGAAGTTTTAAAGCATCATTCGGGACCCGAAACAGTCCTTGGAAGAGAAGCAACACTTCACTTGTGAATCTGCAGCGGCACCTGCTGCATTCGGTGCTCCCACTGTGGTCTCCTCTCGATCCAAGAGACTGGGCGCAGACTGGAAGATCGCTTTGCTGAGCTCCTCGACTCAGCCCGCTGCAATAGCATGGATCTCCCAGTAGCCACCCATTTCAATTCCCCGCCCCATTCCCTTGATGTCAAGTCTGCCCATGATCTCATGCACGGCCAGACTGAGACCACCTGCAAATTGGAGGAACAACACCTCACCTTCCATTGGGACAACCTCCAACTGAATGCTCCCCACCCTTTCCCATCTGTCCCTGCATCTCCTTTCCTACAGCTCTGTCCCCCTCTCTTCCCTTTACCTCAGCTCTTTACCCCCCCCCTCTCCCCTTATCAATTCTCACTTTTCCTTTCTCCCTATCCAATTATCATTGTGGATTGTACTCCTCCCCCTGCCATTTGTTTTAATTCTGGACCCTGCCTGCACTTAACTGACACCCCAACCCGAAATGTCAGTAATATATCTTTACCTCCTATGGATGCTGTGAGACCTGCTGACATTCATATTTCACTTTCTAAAGAATGCACTCTGCAGCGAATACTATTGCCATCTCGATATGCCCCTGTGTCTCAATTTTAGATTCTGATCCAAGATCCAGCATGGCCTCTCCAGAGAAGCTGACGCCAGCTTTCGGCTACCTGTGTTTCAGTCGAATGTCTTAATCGTTCCTGGATCCTAAAGGCATCATTGAGATTGTTCAAAATGATCCAAGCAGACTCTCAGCACTGCTGTGGTGACAGGGCTGTTTTCTGGAATTGAGACAAAAATGAAGGGTTTACAAAGCTTTGAGCACACCTTCAGAAATGCTTAATTTACTGAAGCAGTGAGCCCATTGTGCTCCAGAAATCTGGTTGCGCTTGGTTTAAGATGTGAGCGGCAGATGGTATTGTGAGCTGTTGCGGTGCCCTTTCACTTCTGGCATCTGTACCTGGGAATGCTGGGATCGAGCCTCCTGCCAGTGTCGCAGGAGAGGGGAGAGCAAGGCGGCTGCATGGTTGGTGTGGTGGTTAGTGCAGCGCTGTAGCGATCGGGACTGGAGTTGGAATCCAGTAAGGAGTTTGTATGTTCTCTCCGTATTTGCTTGTGTTTTCCCCGGGGGGTGGGTGGGGAGGGGGGGGGTCCTGGTTTCCTCTCACCCTTCAAAATGTACCGGGGGTTGTAGATTAAATGGGTGTAATTGGGTGGCGCAGGCTCACAGGCTAAAAAGTCCTACTACTGAGCTGAACTTAAATACATATCTAAACTAAATTTAAAAATTAACCAACTTCTAAAGCAGCATTGTTTTAAATCAGGGCCAAGCAGAACTGGGCTTTACAAATAAAGAACTGAAATGGCAAAAAATAATGATTAGATTCATTGCAATGGGAAGGAAAGGACGGGGAAGATCCCATTGATTTCCTAAAGCCAGCTCCACCATTTTGTTTGCATCAATGTTTCCCTGGATTTAATCCTCCCTTCACTTGCTGACAGCTCTCAGCTTTAATTTATCCATAATGTTCGTTGGAATATTGTTCTGTTAAACAGGAAAGCCTGCAGACTCTGTGTATTGTAAAATATGATTCTGCTTGTTTTTGAGATGCTCAGTCCCTTGAACAGCCAATCCCAGCTTCATCAACCCCTGATTCATCCAGCCTCCAGTACAATGTCATAAACTGTATTACTGGTATAGAGAAAATACAGGTAAAGCAGTGTCACTAATGAAAGGTCTGGTTGAGTTTGAGGACAGCAGAAAGGAAACTGTCCTTAAATCTGGAGAGTCTTCAGATGCTTGGGTTGAGTGCAATGCATAAACATTTCGACCAGAAATGTTGACTGACCATTTCTACCCACGGACGCAGCCCTGACACGTCGAGTCCCTCTCATCGTTTGCTCAGCATTCTAGCAGATGCAGTGTTTGCGTTTGTCCCTCTCTCTCTCTCCTCTCTGAGGGTCTGGCCAGGCCAGGGATTGCTGGAAGTTGGGTGGTGGTGTCTGGTGTGCTGGGGATCCCCACTGTGCAGTTTGAGAGGGTTTGATGTTTTAATGCAGCGATCGTTTCTGGCAACCCACCAGCTTGAATAAACACACGTGGCGTGGCTGGAAATGTTCCTTCTTAATGTGTCCCCATTGGTAGATACTTTCACAAGCAGCTTTCACTTCAGTTCTGTCAAACACATTCCAAAGTTAGGCAGTCTTATTTGAGATTGTTTAAATCACTTGGGTAATATATTGTCAGGGTTTTGGCATCATTCAATTTGCTCAGGCTGAAGGAAGTTTAACAAAAACTTGGAATACACAAACGGGCTGGAGAAATTCAGCAAGTCTTGCACCATTCACAGGATGTAAAGGGTGCCCAACATTTTGGGCCTCGGCCCTTTGTCAGGTGTCAGTAAAAGGAGGCAAGCATGAATAAAAATGCAGGAGGAGGAGGGAGGAAGGGGCAGGGGAGGAGCATCAACCAACAGGGAAGAGAAAGTAGGTGGACATAGCTGAGAGGCTTCTACCTGATGAAGAGCCCAGGCCCGAAGCATTGGTTTACCTGCTGCGCGACCTGCTGAGTTTCTCCTGAATTCAGCCCCAGCGTCTGCAGTCTTTGTTTAACTCAAACAAGACAAGATGGTTATTAGTTTTCATGCACAGTTGTTGTATAGGAACTGGTTAGAAGCAAGAAACTGAGACGGTGAAAAAAAATTCAGCATCAGCCTTTGTCAAGTTTGATAGGTTAGCTTTGGAGCTTTTCTCATCCTTTATTCCTCATCACACCCCATCCACAGTAATGTCTGCGGTCCATGCTCATCCCTGCCAGCAACTTTGGGGATTTAGCTCGAACTTGTTTTTATCTAAGTGTGAGCTGAAGCATCACCCAGCCCCAAAATTTTGATTACTGCATGACCTGCTGAGTTTCTCCAGCTCCTTTGTGTGTTGAAGATGAAAAATGCGGAGAAAAATAGTGTCTCCGCCAAAGTGGCTCTCAAATCCAGGATCATTGGAGTCTCCCTCCTTCTCCCCCCCACCCCCCCCCCCCACCATCGGTGTGATCTACATGGATCATTGTCTGAAGAGGATGCGCAAAATCATTGAGGACCCCCCTTCCACCCAGTACACAGCATTTTTCAGCTGCTCCTGTTGGGGAAGAGATACAGGAGTATCAGAGCCAGCACCAACAGGTTGAGGAACAGCTTCCTCCCACGGGCAGTGGGAATGCAGAACAATCAAAGGAACTGCTCCCACTGACTGTCTGAGTCTCTCATATGTACAAAACAATATTTATTTATTTTTATAGATAAAGTATGTGTCCTGCATATATGTATTGGTTGTCTGTCTCTGTGATATGTCTGGTTGTGTGTCTGCGTGTTTTGCCCTGAGACTGGTGAATACTGTTTCGTCGGGCTGTACTTGTACAATCAGGTGACAATAACCTTGACTCGAATTCTTTAATGGTCTGGATCCAATGCCTTCTTTGAGGTTTAGACTATCAGGGGAGTAGCTCTGTCACATACCCTAGACTGGCAGAGCGGTTCTCCTCTAGGGGACCGAGCTTCGGGAGGGACGCACATGGAGCTAGCCAGCCAGGTCAGCTCTAGTGATCAGCAGCCGCGAGAGATGTTGCAGCCAGACCGCCCTCACATCCAATCCAATGCTGTCTTAACATCCATTAGTTTTGACGTGAAAAGTTGATTTACATCTTTAATTCACTAAGTTGATGGTATTTCAGCTGCGAACAAACTCAGTGGTTTCCTTTTCGGATGAAGATGTGCGTTTTGTTGAATGCAAACCTCGGTGGGGTTCACTCATTGTGCTTCTCGGAAGCTTTTTGGACAAGGTGGGGGGGATACTTGATCCACTTACTTGACTCAGTGTGGAGTTTTCCAGGAGATTCACTGGGGTTGATTGATCCTCATACGTGTGATAGCTCATTTAAAATTGTCTGAATATATTTGCTTGTGGACCCTGAGAGGTCATTGCAAATTGAAACAGGAGCATCGCCAACAAGGTGAAAGTTTATGGTCCTCTTTAGCACCACATTGTTCAGATGCATTGAAATTCTTGTTTGCTGCATTCACCCTGTCATGTGAAATCTGCAAAGAAGCAAGTGTTAATTGTGTAATCTTGCATCCCTCTGACAGCCGGAGGTGGGGGGGGGTTGGTTTAGAACCCCAGTCCCGATAGCTGGCGATGTAACAGCGTGGCGCTCACCCTATATTACAGAGAGCAGGACCACCCAGAGGAAGCCCATGCAGGTTTGCAGGAGAGGCAGCACTGGAGGTCAGGATTGCTGCACCACAATGCTGCCCAGCACAGGCCATGCCCGCTGGGTCAGGTGTGCCATTCACTGTCAAGCTACTGACCTGAATCTTTTGCCTCCAGCTGATCACAAAGCTGTGGTCAAATCAGTTGATCGTCTGATGATCCAATGAAGGTCATGGATAAAGCTGGGAAGGCTGTGAACACATTCCCGCTGAGTCAGGTCATGTCCTCCACCTTGTGGCCACCTGAACACAATGACTGCCTCCTCTAGGCAGCCTTGACCTGCTGCGCTGTCGGTAGCGTGAGGAAGTCCATGCTCGGCCAGTTGCAGGGAAGATGGAGGAGAGGAGTGAATGGCACTTGAGGAATGAGGATAGGGGGAGGGGCGGGGGGAGGGGGGTGAAGGTGGGAGAGTGGGGAAGCAGCCCAATCTCCCAAAGGCAATGATTCTGCTTACCTTTGGTGACACTAAATAGAGAGGGGTTCGAGGAATTGGGGATCTGGTCTTTTCTGCCCCAGAAATCCAGCAGAAACAGAAAGATGCAGATTAGTAAAAAGGACCCATCCCATCCCAGGCACACTCTTCTCCCCCCTTTCTGTAGGGCAGAAGATAAATGATCTCAAAAGCACAAGCCCCCAGAAACAAGGGCTGTTTCTTTCCTTCTGTTATCAGACTCTCAAATGGACCTCTTGCTGGTAAAAGGTTACGCCCTTGCCCCGTTTTAACTACTTTTCTCTATTTCCTACGTCGTGTCCTTGTAACCCCATACTCTCTACCTTTGTTTCATTATTGAAATACCTGCTGTACTTAAGTATGCATGGACTTGCCTGGATAGCAAGCAAAATGAAGCTTAATGCCCTCCCTTTGCACACAATGAACAATTTAGTTCAATTTAGCAGGAACCCAGACTGCCTTGACCTTGCCAATCTTAGGTAGCCAGGGACAACTTGGGCTGCAGAGTGTTCATTACCAGGTTGAGACGTGGCGTGGAGGGGAAGGGCAGCAGTGGGGTTGGTGGAGCACAGCGGAACCCTGAGAGACAGCAGGTTGGGGTGGGGGGGGGGGAAAGGAGCCAACTGGAGAGGGGGAAGCTCTTGTGGGGAATGAGGGAGTGGGAGATCAGTGGACTGAAGGCAGAGAGGGATGTGAGGGAGGGAGAATGAGAGGAAAGTATCGACAAAGTGGTGGGGGGAATGTGAGGGAGAGTGCTGCGTTGGAGAGGGAGGGGTGAGACTAATAGTGAGAGGAAGGGGGTGGAAGGCAGTAGACCACAGAAGGATGGCTCAGGATGAGGAGAGTTCAAGTGAGGAAGAGGCTGTGGGCAAGTGTGCGTGAGTGCGGGGTGTGGGGCTGAACTCCCCTCTGTGCAGAAGTACCAATACTGTATCCAATACTGCATGGTTTTGCCTGTCTAGTATTTGTGGTTTCCACATTTGTATTTTCAGAGTCCAGATGCTTCCAATTTTGCTCCTGCAGTCCCCAGTGTCTGTTGGTTTTGCTCAGATGGTATTCTCATTATAGTCATTTGAAGAATCGACCACTTTCCTGTGATCCTCTCTGGGTCTTCCCATCTCCCTTTTCCTTTCCAATGCCTCACTCTCCTCTCAATCCTTTCAATTCTGTAATAATTAAAGCAGTGAGGATACTGAAGAGCCTCATAATCCATCACGTTGTCAGCACCATTTATGGCCATTAAGTGGTTGAAACTGAGGAAGGTATCCAGTGGAGGTTGTGAATGATCAACAGCAAATATAAAAAGAGAGCAGCAGGTGCTGGAGATGAAAGAAAAGCAGAAAATAATGGAGCTACTTGGCAGATCGGCCAGCTTCTCTGGAGAGAGAAGTGGCTGCCTGAACTGAGGGATCCTCAGCATTTTGTGTCTTCTTGTTGGAAGATGAAGTAGGTGACCTTGGATGGCTTTGGGAAACCGCATCAAATATAAATGAGGTTGAAAACAAGCAGTGATTTCAGGTCTTGACAGAAAGAAGATCCCCTCTATTAAGCCAAATGTTGAGATGTTCACTGTAGAAATCACTGAGCCTGAAAGAGCTAAAGCCAAGTATTGGATTTCAAAGGAAATGTATTCATGCACTGTATTTTTTTCCCTAAAAAAAAAAATTGCTCCAAAAAGCACCCCCCCCCCACCCCGGATCTTGTATGCGAAGGTGACATGTTGGAGAGCATGGTCCCAGTATCAGGAAGGGAGGAATTGGCCCAGGCCATGCCTCTAATCCTAACCCCTTCCCCCAACCCTGAGCTCTGCTGCCACTGCTGCTCTCCCAAACATAGCGTTCATCCTAATGTTCACTCTCAATGAAACAACGCCAAATACAACATGGCGGCCACCGAGGCCAGGTCTCGTGAGACATGCTTACCTTTAAATACAGTAAAACATACACCCTAAAAAGTTTTACATTCTTAAAAATTCTTAATATCCCCTGCTGAAATCGGTGTGTGGGGGAGGGGGGGGCGGGGAATGGTGTCAGAGATGCATATGGGACTTGTATGCTGTCAAATACGGTAATTCTTGTACTGAACTACAGGGTACAGTTAGTGCAGCGGTAGGCGCAATGCTATGACCTGGGTTTGAACCCATCGTCAGAAGTTTGTACATCCTCCCTGTGTCCGTGTGGGTGTCCTCTGGGTGCTCAGGTTTCTTCCCATGTTCCAAAGACATATGGGGTTAGTAGAGATTTTGGTGGTGTGATCTAGAAGGCCTTGTTACCACGCTGTACCTTTAAATTTTTAAAAGAATTATTGTACCATTTGAATCATAGTGATGTAGGTTCTGCCCTCCTGCAATGGAAGGTTCATGGAAGGAAGTGGATTACATCTAGGAAGCAGCCATTCCCCATAGATTCTCTCTGTGGGGCACACCCTGCCTGAGAGTGTTCCGCAGCATGTACTGGTTGGCTATGGATCATTCCATCAATGTGGTCCACAGGCATTCTGTCATTGATCTGATGATCTGCCAGGGGAAATGGATCTTAGATTTGGTCAGTGCCCTCAGTGAACTGCCCATAAGCACTGAACCTATGAAACTGGGCTGGTAAGGTAAAACCAGCACCAGTGCCAATGCGTATCAGCCCACCCATCTGTCCCAAGGGTATTCCAGAGGGAAATGTTCAAGATCATGATTTTCTGCCTCGCCTTGAGTTTTCCAGACTTTCCAGCACAGGATGGCAGCACAATTGGCCGTTAATGCAACGCTCTTACCTCGCCGGTGGCCCTGGTCTGTAAGGAGTTTGCACATTCTCCCCATTTCCATGTGGGTTTCCTCCGGATGCTCTGCTTTCCTCCATATTCCAAATGCTTATGGGGTGAGTAGGTTAATTGGCCACACAAGTGCATTTGGATGACATGTGGTAGTGGGCTGGAAGGATCTGTTACTGTGCTATATCAGTCATACCTGTTCCAGACTGGTTATGGGTGGCAGTTCTCTGAAGGACATTGGGAAGTTTTGTGGGGTTTACTGGCTTCTTGCAGTTAATTCCACCACTCTGAACAGTTATTCCCATCATCATTCAAGCCCTGTGGCGACCATATGCATTGGGCTTCACAGAGGGTGGATGTGGTAGTAGTCTAGCATTGCTGGTGATGGGTAAAGGATCCAGGTGCTTTATGGAAAGCTCAGAAAGTTGAAGAGATAGGGCGGAGTGATTGTCAACGGTGCAACATCCACCGGTGGCTGATCAGAAAAGGATAGCGCACCACAGCAGTTGAGTAAAACCTCCACTGAGAGTCAAGGCTGGGAAAAGTGAAAACCCTTCATCGGCGCTTACACGGCATTCATAATGCAACAGCGGAATTAATGGCACAAATAGAATTATGATCTCATCGCTGCACTGGAGATGTGGTTGCAAAATGACCATGGTTGAGAATTATATATACGAAGATGCACACCCTTCAGAAGACTGGGAGAAAATGGAAAAGGAGAGTGCTGATTATTATGGGATGATTGTGAGGAATGAAAACTGACAAAAATTGGTTTGATGGTAACATAGAAACACAGGGAAGAAAATATTGGTAGGAAATGACCATGTTCTCCAGGTGTTAATGGTCACGAAAACAATTGTTACGAACTAATAACCCTTTAAAATTTTGTTTGTGACTGAAGGGATTTTGTTAGCATGAATCAAGGAACAGCAATTCACCATATTCAAAAATAATAGTTTTTATTAAACTATCAATAACACATTTCTCACTTATCTCTAAATTTAACCCCACAATGTGCAAATGTAAAATGTATGTGTGTGTGTGTATAATTAAAGTCCCACTCTGTAAAGTCCATTTTTAAAACTTCAGCATCATTTTAGTCGTGCTTTAAGGTTGTAAATTCTCAGTTCAGAAATAATTATAAACATTATATCTTTAGGCCTCTTTACTCACAATTCTTTTGATGAGACATCTTGAGAGATATTCTTTAAATAAGAGTGACCATCTTTTGAGCCACCAGTGTACCTCCTGTGAAAAGGAGAATACAATTCCTGTCTTCTCAAGATCAAATCTTTTTACTGAAGATTTTGGAATCTGTTTTCCACATGAAGAATCTGCCTTCATTTTTGAAAGAGACAGCGAATGTGGCTATTTTCTTCCATGATGAATTCACAAACCCAGATGTTCTCAACCTTTTTCTTTCCACTCGCATCCCACTTTAAGTCATCCCTATGCCATCGGTGCTCTGTGATTAGTAAGGGATTGCTGAAGGTGGGATGTGAGTGGAAAGAAAAAGTTTGAAAACCATTGTTTTAATCATCCCTCATTGACTCGTTATGTGCATGGTTTCAGAACTCCAAAGGAAATGGGCCAATGACAATTGTTCTCAAGCAAAATATTTCAGTACCAATTGGGTCCAGAGCAGCGATTCTTAACCTTCCCTGCCCACTCATATCCCACCTCAAGCAATCCCTAACTAATCAAAGAGCACCGATGGCATAGGGATGACTTAAAGTGGTGTGTGAGTGGAAAGCAAAAGGTTGAGAACCACTGTACTAGAAGTAATGAAAACAACAAACATTGTGTTAATGAGGAGCTGAAAGACATTATCACAAGTTTAAAAAATTAAGACATGGAGAAAGTTGGACAAAGTCAATAAATCTGCAAATTTTGGAAGATGTAGAGGTGAGATAGTGAATGTACCATTTACCAATCCCACAAGAGATCTTGTCGTACTCCTCCCACTATGCCCTCTTCACACAAGCTTCTCTACATTCTCAGTCTTGATGAAGGGCTCAGCCCAAAATGTCGAGCATTTTTCTTCTCCCACTGATGCTGTTTGACCCGCTGAATTCCTCCTGCACGTTGTTGGCTTCAGATTCCACCGTCCGCAGTCTCCTGCGTGTCTCACGTAAATGGCCTGCTTGTCATTTTCTTGAATTCCATTGATTCCAGATTGGATGACAGGAAGGCAGGAAATGTTGACCTACCATTTCAAGGGAAAAAAAGAAGAGAAAGGGAAAATACTTGTAACCAATTACTTACAACAAACAGTGGCAACCAGGCACTTCGGAACCAGAATAATAGCATTAAACAGAGTGGAGATAGATTTATGAAAGGGATATCACGTTTACTAAATCTGCTGGGTATTTTTTCTGCGCTTGGACCCAAACAGAAGACATCAGGGAAAATCAGTAGATGTGGGGTATTAAGACTTTGAAAAGTCCTTCAGTATGAAGCCAGTCAAGATGTTCTGGCCTAAAATTAGTGCACACAGATTGGGGAAACAGACTTGTAGGAATTGAGGATTGAGAAGGAATACATGAGGCATTTTGTGGTCGAACAGCTGTGACGAGTGAGGTAGGACAGAGCAAGGTGCTGCTCACTATCTATAACAACAATTTAGATGAGAGAACCAACTGCAATCAGTTTGCTGGTTATCAAAACTTACGAGGGCTGTAAGGTGGATGGAGTGAAGTTTCAGGAGGACATGGACAGATGATGTGAATAGGCAAGGGGATGGCAGATGGAATATTATGTGGAAATATGTGAAGCCATCATAGAATGCTACAGAGCAGAAAACAGGTCATTCAGCCCCTCTAGTATGTGCCAACCATCATCTCCCTAGTCCCTCTGATCTGCTCCGATTACATAACCCTCCAGGCCTCTCCCATCCACAGCATGAATTCAGGCCCATCAAGACTGTGCCAACAATCACCCTCATGCTTACACAGACTCCATGTTCAACCCTTTCCCCTACATTCTGCAATTCCCTGCCCAGACTCTAGGACAAAGGAGGGGCAATTTCAAATGATCAATTAACCAATCGAGCAGCACGTCTTTGGGATGTGGAGGACACCAGAGCACCTAGTCACAAGGAGAAGGTGCAGACTTGACACTAAATTGAACCCAGGTCTCTGGAACCACACCACGACCTTGGTGGGATGATGTGAGATCAAAAGACATTGGTGTTGAGTGAGGGATCTGGCTGCCCTTGAGCACGAGTCACTGAAATTGAAGGCGCAGGTTCAGCAAGCAGTGAGTTAACGCAGATCCATCAACCTTTAGTCAAGGTCCTTTGACATCCCTCATCATTGACCTTTCAAAGTATTTTCTGCACTTTGTGATGTGAAGGGGATTATTGAGCGACGCTGACAATGGAAAGTGCCTGGAGATCAGTAGGGGATCATTATCCTGATGGAGAACGCTAAAAGAGAAAAAGCAAATCAATAAATGCTGATTAAGTGAACTTGATAAAGCTCCAAGAATGTCAGATAAAAGAACCAGGCAAGATGGAGAGCTGTGCTGGACTCAGCTTCCAAGAAACCTGGAGTTGTGGAAGAACAGAGCATTGCTGCGGCTGGAAATTTGAAATTTGAGAAATACCCGGCAGCATCTGTGATGAGAGACAGAGGATTCAGGCCAGTGGCCAGTCACCCAATGAACCACAAACCCCACTTCCCTCTCCACAGACGCTGTGAAGTTAAGTGGTTTGCAAAGCCTTGGTGGAGGCAGAGGAGGAGCAAGAGAGGTTATTTTCATTGCACATTGTGAATTGGAGTGGTGCCCAAGGGGCAAAATTTGTTGTCCTTCACCTAATGTGTCACAATAGCCAGTTTGGAATTAGATTTGGGAATCATTGGGCAGTGAAGCAGAAACGTTGGGGAGTCTGGAGGCTAAAATAAAGTGAGAGGATTTCAAATTTGTTTTCAGCCAGAGACTGAATTCCTTTCCCTCCTGTTGGCAACACTCCGCAATATTCAAGATTAATTGCTTTGTGCACCTCAGTGAGGACCCCTGTGGATCTAACCCTTCTCTAATCATAGTGTAAAGGGAATACTGGTTCCATTCTGTTCTGATTGTTGCTTCAGGGAATTGAAGGTGGCTATCAGAACAGCAGTGGCATCACTAAGGTAGGTGTCACCCAGTGCAGTAACTCATGGTGTCATCTCCCCCGACCATGGACCTCCAGACCATATTACAGAATCCTTTGTAATGTTTTTTATACTAATGTTATTTGTAAATCGTAATTCCCATATATCACTGAATGTAACAGCAATAGTAGTGAGATAAATGACCAGCAAAATTAAAATTACACCTTTAAATTACAGTGTCATACACACAGCAGCAACAAAAACAACAGCGCTTGCTTGTAGAAGAAACCATGTGAATCGAAGCATCGTTGGAATTGGGTATTAATGAGAACTCTGACCGGAGCTCAGTAGAAGGTTCAAAATGTAAATTAGCGTCAAGTTTTAACCTTGAAATATTGATACATGTAAGCCGGGCTTACGAAAAATGTTTTTGTTGTTATAACTAACAACAGGGATTTTTAAATAAAAAATAATAAATTTCTGCTCAACCATTTTATAGACAGTCATTTTGGTGTCATCCCCTCTGATGGTGTTACCTGGTGCAGTCTGCCAGTGAAGCCACTGTAGGACACAGTTTTTTGAATTAAATTTTAGAACCAAATCTCCTGCCACCATTTCATTAGGGATTTTTTTTGTTTCATTTGAACTTTTACTGTGAGTGCAAAATTAGTAATTTATTTTTTTTGAATTAGCTTTCATACTGAGGCATGTGTGGCAAAAAAAAATTTGCACATTGAGATAGGGCCTTGCCCTCAGAAGGTAAATTTGCAGCGGCAAGTGACCAAGCAGCGGTGGGGCATGAATGAAGGCATGGTGATGGAGGGAGGCTTTGCTCAGGCTAAGGGGAAGGCGGACAGACAAAGATGGTCTGTAGGAACAAAGCACAGTGGAGAAAGAGGGAAGGCAGAGTGCAGTGTAGAGCCAAGATTAAATGCCCCTCTCTGGTCTTCATGAAACATCCCATGGAACCATATCACTGAAAAGCAAGGACATTCTTTCTTCACCAACATTCTAGCTGTCTTCATCCCTGGACTAGTTTGCCATGACCTTTTTCCTGGGACGACACAGATATCGGTTTAAGGTGAGTGGAGAGAGGTTTAGGGGACAGTTCAGGGGTCCATTTTTGTTTTGACAGAGAATGGTGGTTGCTTGCAGTGCTGGTGGAGGCTGGTACAATAGGGACATTCAAAAGATTCTTCTATAAGCACAGTGATGCAAGAAAAACAGAGGGTTAGGGAGGTGATATATGCAAAACATTAGATTCGGAGGTCGCCACAGCATTGAGCCTGAATGGCCTGTACTAAGTGTTCAGTGTACTTTCACTGAAACTAACTTCATTAACTTGTAGATCTTTCTCAATTGGATCAGTGACTGCTCTTCAGAAGTTCCTCATTCTCTCTGAATTTCATTGGACTGTCAGGACATTGCTAGCTCTCGCTTCCACCAAAACAGGAGAAGTACAAATGTTGGGTTGACTGAGGAAAGTGCAATATTGAAAGAGAAATGGCTGAAAACCTTCAGTCGGGTCAGATCACTTCTGCGGAGAAAGCTGGAGTTTGAATCCAATTGGGAACAGGGTGCCCCATTCAGCTTGTCCAGGGTTTTGTTCATTTGGTTCAGTTCAATACAGGTTTGTAGGGCATGATTGAAGAAAGCGCAGGAACTGCGCAGATTGAGGTGGCAAGGCAAGGGTCAAACAAAGAAGGATCCAGGTCATGTTGTGGAGGAAACCAAGCCAGTCACATTTGGTGCAGAGCTTCTCCATGTGCTGAATAACATTGGGGACTCACACGGTGCTCAAGTAATTCAGTCACATTTCCTTAAGAGGAGAATGTTTCAGAACCTCGTGTGTGGGGTCCTGGACAGGTTTGTCCCAATGAGATAGTGGGCAATGGTGCCACGGTTTGACAAGAAAGGTGGGGAAACTGGTCAGTAAAAAGTTAGGACGGGCTCAGGAAGTTGTATGGTAGCCAGGAAGGAGCATAAAAGTAGACTTGGAAGAGCTAGAAGGGGACACGATAAGTGCTCTAATGTTCTATGATCCACAGATAGCAGACTGGGCTATCCCAACTTGATGAGAAGTAGCAGCGCTCCTCATCCCTCTGTTTACCCATCAAATTAGTCTTTTGAATGGGTGGGTTGTCAAGTCAAGTGTATGGTCATCTGATTTGTGCAAGTTCAACCCAACGAAACAGCATTCTCCGATCCTTGGTGCAAAACATGAAGACACACAACTAGACATAACACACATACAAACAATACTTAACTGGAACTCGGGTCGGCAATGGTCTGGACTGGACTCTGTGTGGCTGAGGGGGCTGCGGAAATGCAGGAGGCGAATTTACAGACATTCGCTTACTCTGGAGGGACTCTCTTTTGCTTCTCTCTCTGACTGACTGTAATGGCACTTAGTCAATTTCTGGCAATGGTGAACCTGTCTGCCTTGCAGCAGGCAAAAAGAAAGTTCATGTAACACTACACTGTTTTATTATTATGATAATAAATTGAATCTTGAGAATGAACTAGCCATTCACTGCAAGCCATACATGCAACCTGAGAGCAGAACAGGGGCTGAGTTGGTGGTGAAGTAACCATGACAATTAACTTAAATGCATCTGAATCCTTCCGGAATGGTCAGCAGTGAGGGAACTGGCGGGGTGGGGAAGATGAGTCCTTTAATCCACCAGCTGTTAATTTTTTTCCCCCATAAAGTAAACATTATTCATGTCAAAATCAGTCTGTTGCAACCCAGAGACTCTGTTTTCACTCAAGAATTGTGAATGAGCAAGGGCATAGATTGCATGGCCTGCATTTTTGAGTGTTGTATTTATTTATTGGCATTTGTTATGATAGTTGTTGTGGCCACTCCCATTTGTTCTATGTTGGAACAAGAGGCCTCAAGCTAATTAATGGACTTGGCCAACCATCTAGTTACTGAACAACTTTAATCCAGACTAAAGTCTACTGGAACATTAATTAAAACCGTATAAATGCAAGAACAAGGACTGTGTGTAGCTATTTTTAGTTTTTTGGAATGGGAGTGCCTTTTATTTTCTGGAAGAGAAAGGCTTTATTCTCGAATAGTGATGTAGAGGGAGCGTGAAGACCATATGACTAAAGATTGCACACATTGTTCAAGTCATGGGATGTCATTGGTGGTTTGTTGTTTTGGCTGAATTTGGAACTAAATAAACTGCTTCAGGTCACAGAGGGTTTACTTGAATAATAACTTCCGCTCGCCGTCGGTGAATTGGCTTCCAACTAATCCAAATTCAATAATTTACTTGTTTCTCCAACCACATCCGAACATATGATGACAGACTCTTCTGGAAATTTACAGCTGGAAGCTTGGGACATATTGGAAATTATTTCACATTGCTTGCTGAACTGGTAATACCTTCCAATTTTCCCCTCACTACTCCCCGTTCCCCAAATGGATGAGGCAGAGGCAATGATGGGAGAGGGAAAGCCACAGTTCAGAAAGAGGGAAGGCATCTATGCCCTAGGTTCCTGTATGGAAAGCATCTTCGACAGAGCAATGAGACAGAGGAACCGGGAGAATGGAGTAGGGTCCTCGCAAGAGACAAGGTGGGAATGAAGAGTTGAAAATTCAACTATGGGAGTCAGGAGGCTTGCCATGAATGTTGGCAGCATTTCAGAGATGAACAGAGAGATCCGGAAAAGGAAGGGACAAATCAGAGATTTACCATGTGAAGCTGAGGGCAGGAAAAAGAATTTGTCAAAAGTAAATCATGAAAATCTGTAGACATCGTGTTTGAAATAAAAACACAAAATGTTGGAGAAGCAGGTACTCGGAGAAGTTTGTGAGATTTCTCGAGATATAGAAACAGAAGTAGCCCATTTGGCCCATCGAGCCTGCTCCACAACTCCTCCTTGAGCTAAAGATTTTCACGTCTAGTTCGAATTCCTGACCTTTTCCCCATATCCCTTGATACCTTGACTAATTAGATATTTGCCAATCTCATTCTTAAACTCCCCCAATGATCGCGCCTCCACAGCTGTATGTGGCAACGAGTTCCACAAACTGTAATGATGAATTAAACGGAAGATCCGATGTGGCGGGTTATTAGTCACCAAAAATGGAGCAGGGAGTAAAACAGGTCTCATGAATTACAGCTTCTGAGATCACAGTGTCCTTTAATATAATCATAACCCACAAGATAAATAGGGTTAACTGAGTTGAAAGGAGTGTGAGAAAAACCACCTATGACTTTCACAGGCAAGTTAATTAAGAGGATTGTCAATGCGTTGTGAGACTTCCTGTGAAGAATCTCATTTACATTTGAGTCACATGTTTGGCTGGTTTCAATCATGTCCTCCACGCAGGTGTTACTGTGCTGTCTTGGATGTTCACTGAGGCAGTTCAATTCAAGATTTATCTTTTCCCACCTCTTCCTGAAATTGGTCAGGTGACACCTGGATGGCAGAGGGACTCATGCAATGCCTGCTGCCTGTCATCGTGCATAGATGTGCAGGTGCGAGAGAGGGGATCGATCGGGGGAGTCATTAAACTTCCCGGGGTGGTACTGGATGTCGTAGCTGTAGGTTGCCAACTAGACTCTCCAGCACAGGATCTTGTCGTTCATGATCTTGCTCTTGTGGGTAGTGTTAAACATGAACGCCACAGCCCACTGGTCCATGAGGAAGGTGAATCTCCTGCCGGCCAGGTAGTGGCGCCAGTGGTGGACCACTTCCACAATCGCTTGGGCCTACTTTTCAATGGCAGAATGCCCTAGCTTGGAGCCATGGAGGGACCTGGAGAAGAAAGCGACGGGGCGCCCCTCTTGGTTGAGGGTAGAAGTGAGGGGTACCTCATCGCTGTCCACCTGGAAGGGCGAGTCCTCATCCACAGCCTGCATTGTGGCATCTGCGATGTCTTGCCTGATGAGGATGAAAGCTGCCTGCATCTCGGGTGGGAGGGAAAAAGTTGTAGCTTGGGCCAGTGGGTGGACCTTGTCCGAGAAGTGAGGGTCACACTGCAAGTAATAAGAGAACAGGCCCAGGCACCTGCAGAGGCCTTTAGCGTGAGGGGGAAAGGTAACTCCATTAATAGGTGCCTCCTTTCCGGATCTGGGCTGACGACTCCATGGGCCACAATGTATTCCAGGATGGCGAGGCAGGTGGTGCTAAACACACACTTCTCCTTGTTGTAAGTGAGGTTCGGCTCCCCAGCCTTCTGGAGGAATTTCTCCAGGTTAGCAACGTGGTCCTGCTGGTCACGACCACAAGATAGTGATGTTATCCAGATACACGAACGTCGCCTTCAGCTTGTACCGGTCTATCATGCGATCCATCTCCTGCTGGAAAGCAGGACCCCAAAGGGAACTCAGCAGAACTGGTACAGGCACCCGTCTGTCTCAAAGGTGGTGTAGGGCTTGTCCTTCGGGTGGATGGGGATTTGGTGATACGCCGACTTCAGGTCAATTGTGGAGAAAACCCAGTAGCAAGCTATCTCGTTGACCATGTTGGTGATCCTCGGCAGGAGATAGGCATCCAGCTGAGTGTTAATGGTCTGGCTGTAATCCACGACCATCCTTGGCTTACTTCCCACTTTGACCACCAGGACTTGGGCTCTCTAAGGGCTGTTACTGGGCTCTATGACACCTTCCGCCAGGAGTCGCCACACCTCCACCTTGATGAAGTCTCTGTCTGCGGCGCAATAGCACCTACTTCTGGCGGCGATCGGCTTGCAGCCTAGCACAAGATGTGGGAAGAGCATCAGTGAAGTGATGCGCAGTGTGGAGAGGCCGCAGGCTGGCCGGGGCTGGTAGATTGGCATGCTGTGTAACGTGAGTGGAGGTTGGGGACCCCTGAAGGCAGTGCTACAGGTAGCACTGGAAATCTAGGCCCAAGAAGACTGGGGTGCAGAGTTTGGGGATGACCAGGAGCCTGAACCCTGTGTAAGTCTCCCCTCCCACAGTTATATTGGCAGAGCAGTGCCCGAGAGTACCAACAGTCTTATCCTTGGTGGCGAGGGCGATCGACCAGGTGGTGGGCCACACTCGGGTGAATGAAGCTCTTGGTGATGCCACAGTCGAACAGCCACTTCGTTACCTGTCCGTTGACTTGTATGTCCATCATATAGCGCCCAAGGTCCTGAGGCATGTCCCTGGTCAGCGTGGTGGTGGCCAGGACCATCTCGGAGTCAGACCGGCTGTGCGCAGCAATTTATGGCATCTGGAGGCATGGGAAGTGTCGGTAGGGTGGCCTGGTCATCGCCCATGTTGACCACATCAACATCGGTCGTGGGGTGTGGCGTGCTGTAAACAATGGTATCGGAGGTTTGGGGAGTGTCGGTAGGGCAGCCTGGTCATCTCCCATGTTGACCACATTGACATCGGTCGTGGGCTGTGGTGTGTGGCGGCATTTGGCACTTGGAGGCGTGGGGAGTGTCGGTAGGGTGGCCTGGTCACAGGCCAGGGTGACCACGTCGTTTTCAATGTCGTCAGAGCCCTCCATGTCAGCCGCTGCCAGCCCAAGATGGCGGTGACATGTGGCGGCCCGCTGTGTGGCTGACCTCCTTTCTCAGCTGTGTCCATTGTGCCAGGGGAAGTGACATCATCATAGCCAGCAGCAATGACATCATTACGTCAGCCAGAAGTGACATCACAGCATGAGCCGGAAGTGAAGTCACTGTAGTTCTCGCTGAGCAGCACTGGTGAGGGGAGGAGCTGCTCCAGGTGGTCGGGACACACGCTACAACAGTTGCTGGCGGGGCCGGATGTTGCACCGTCAAAGGCAGAAGTCATAGCACAGACAATGGCGCCACCTGGCACACGCACATGGAAAGGACCGTGGGTGAGGGGGGTCATAGAGGGCCGCTGAGCTGCCAGCTGGTTTTGAGAGGCACACTTTAGTGAAGTGGCCTTTCTTGCCACATGGGAACAATACTGGTTCCTAGCTTGGCAGTTTTGGCACGATCATTGGTCTGACCCATACCAGGACCCACAGTACTTACAGGGGCGCTGGGCGCCTGCCGCACTGATGTTTTCCTCCCCAGCTCGGTCTGGGGCTGCAGCTGCAGTGTGAGAGGGCTATGAGGGAGCTTGGGGAAACCTGGAATCGAAGGCTTTGATGTACAGAGCTGCCACTTCCAAGGCTTGGACCACCTCCACTATCTTGGTTAGGGCGTAGATATTGTCTTCCAGCAACTTCTGCTGGATGGCCCTCGAGCGTAACCCTTGGACGAAAGCGTCCCAGATCAGCCTCTCAACCTACTCTGCACCTACCCCGGGTTCAGCCAGACACGGTCAGGCCAATTCTCACAGGTGTTTCAGGTAACACTCAGCCATCTCCCCCAGTTGCTGGGCTCAGGTGTGGAGGAGGTACCTTGCACAGACCGCGTTCACGGGGAGCTTGTACAAGTTCTCGAGAGTATCCATTGCGCTCTTGTATGTGGAGCAGCCTTTGGTTGCCTGGAAGGAATGGAGACCCAGCTTTGTCCGGAGTAAGACCAATCTCTTCCGATCTGAGTCCAGGATGCTGCCTTTGTGTGCCTCAATGATTGCCTCGACGGCATGCTGCCAGATCTTGAAGCATGTCTGGGCTTCCAGGTGGTGCAGGTTGACATTGAGGCTCCCCGTGCTCAGTAGTTTTTCCTTGGCAGCCGTAGGAAAATTTTGTGGATTAAATTGTGGTGGCGGTTAGCCAGAATCAGACACACACAAGGTAAAGACTGTACAACAAGCTTTAATCCACAAAGACTTCCACAGATCCAGGCTGGCTGTAGCTGTGTAGATGCTAGAAACATAGAACCATAAAACACTACAGAACAGAAAACTGGCCATTTGGCCTGTTCTTTTCTCATCTCAGTCCTAAAAGACTTCCCCTTATCCTTAGACTGTGACCCCTGGACCTGGTTTTTCCCAGCATCGGAAACAACTTCCTGCATCTAGTCTGTCTAATCCCTTGAGAATTTTATATGTTTCTATAAGATACTTCCTCAATCTTCTAAATTTTAGCAAATACAAGCCGAGTCTATCCAACCTTTCTTCATATACAAGTCCTTCAATTCCTGATATCAGTCTAGTGAACCTTCTCTCCAGCCCCTCCATGGCGAGGATGTCCTTCCTCAGATAAGGAGGCCAAAACTGCATGGAGAACTCCAGATGTGGTCTCACCAAAGCCCAGTACAGCTGCAGTAGGGCCTCCATATTCCTGTACTCGAATCCTCTTGCTATGAATGCCAACATATCATTCACCTTTCTCACCGCCTGCCGTACCTCCACGCCCACTTTCAATGACTGATGTACAGTGACCCCCCCAAGTCTTGCTGCACTTCATGGGCTGGTTGTTCTGAGAAGATGGGGTCAGTTTTTAACCAAATTGAAACAGAAAGTGATGAAACTAACTCAGCAGGTCAGGCAGCGTCAGTAGAAAGAGAAACAGAGTTTACGTTTCAGGTTGAAGACCCTTCATCAGAACTGGACATGATCAGTTTATCCCACTGAAGGACTCTTCTTTGTTCCTTCCTGTGAACAGGGAGCTCTCTCCCTTTCCGCTATAGCCTCTCTCTCGTCCTTGTGTTGCTGTCAGAAATACTTGAACTCAAGCAGAGGCTTTGATTCGACATGTTCCCTCTGTTTCTCCCCCAACCCCACCACGGCCTGATCTGCCGCAGTTAGATTTTCAGCATCTGCAGTTTATCACAGAACTGAGTAGTTTGCTTGTTCATTTCAGAGGAGTTTTTTTTTTTAATTTTCCTTTCTGGTTGGAACAGTTCCCTTCAATTTGGCCATTGGTCACCCTGAGATGTGATCTTGTGACCCTGGCTGGATGGTTCAATCCCACAGCCCTGGAATTGCTTGTACCATTCTGAACCTACTCTCTTCTGATGTGAAGCTTTGCTGGCAGGAACTTAGACACATTTTTAAGTTTCCCCAGTCTCAATAAAAAGCTTCAGCTTGAATCGTCAACCATTCTTTCTCCCGCACAGATGCTGCTGTGTTCCTCTAACAAATGGTGTGAAAATTCCAGCATCTGCCATTGCCTGTGTGTCCCCAGCTTGGACGCACTCTATGTTCGTTCCTTGATAAACCGTCGCCTTGAAAAATGAGGCTTCATAAGCTTTGCGGGTTGGGCGGTGCTCAAGGTGTTGTGCGGATTGACCAGACAGAAACAGGCCTTTTACCCCTTTGCGCTTCCCCTGACCGTCAGTTGCTCATTTGGCACTAATGCAAATCCCTTTCTGTCTCACTCCCAGCTTCCCCAGATCCTACTGCTCAACTCCACTCCAGGGGCCATTCACAGAGGCTGACCTGCCCACCTCTTTACAGGAAGCTCACAAAGGGTGTGCACGCTCTGCAGAGAGCAAACCGAGACAAGGATCAATCTCAGCCCCACTACACGAGTGTGCCATTCCTCCGTGTGGGAAATTTTCCAGCATCATTTCATCCAGAAGTGACCTGTGTCACCAATGCAGCTGGATGTTAAAAATGGCAACAGAATTTCAGGGCTGAACAAGTGAACATACGCTATAAGAAGCACAGTTGGACGTAAATAGAATAAAAATAGAACTGCATAACAACATGAGAAGTCAGTTTTTTTATTCATCACCATTATGGATTGCATTCTTTTTGTTCCTTAGAGTCTGAAGCTATTCTGAGTGTGGCCACTATCTCTCCACATCAAAGGGTTTCTGGTGAAGAGCCGTCAACACCTTCGTGCTTCACCTGACAAAAGCCACAGGCTGTTTGCCAGATGAGATAATGACCTGTGACCATAAGTGACCGCCGACCTGCTTCCCACAGCCTTTCTGCTGCTTCCAGCCTGTAACTTCATCCGGAGTTCAGCCCTCCTCATTAACCCTTGCACAAGGTGAAAGACAAGCACAGAGCACCAAATCAGCACGCCCGTCTCTGCCCTAAGGCTGATTTTTCCCGCAGCAAGGAGCACCAGAGCAGTGAAGGCCTCAAAGCCAACTTCCAGGAGCCTCCGCGTGAATGGAGTGCATCCTTCAGTCAGGCGGCCTTTTCAGGCACCAAGCAGCCCGTTTGGAATCCATTAAATACTCCCCTGAAGCAAGCAGCTGCTGACAGACAAGTGAAAAACGTGGTGCAAGTGTACAGCAAGCTATTAAGGGGTGTAGAGCATGCAGCTCGGGGGGGATGGGGGGGGTAGACCTTCAACAACAGTTCTCAATCTGGAAATAGACAGGTGCAGAGTCTTGCTGGGGGGACTGAGTGCCCAAAGTGAAAGCAAACCTGTTGGATATTCAAGTGGGTCACTGAAGCTGTGCTAAGTAAAAACAACAATGCTGGAGAAATTCAGCAGGTCAAGCAATGTCCTTTATTCAGCAAAGATAAAAATACATAACCATGTATTGAGGCTGAGTTTGATCCTGGTCTCGGTTTGCTCTCTTCAGAGTGTGCACACCCTTTGTGAACTTCCTGTAAAGAGGTTGGCAGGTCAGCCTCTGCAAATGGCCCCTGGGAGTGAAGTGAGCGGTAGGATCTGGAGAAGCTGGGAGTGAGGTGGAAAGGAATTTGCATTAGCGCCAAATGAGCAACTGACGGTCAGGGGAAGCTCGAAGGGGCGAAGGTATGGAAAAATGTCAGCAGGCATCCGAACAAAAGAGTGGGAGGTGGAGGGGCAGGAAGTGATAGGTGGAGAATGGAGGGAGGGGATGGCAGAGATCAAGGGGAGGAGGGATGGCTGGGTGAAGGGAGGGAGGAAGAGGAGAGCAGATTAGCAGAAACTGGAAAATTCAATGTTAATGCCATCTGGTTAGAGAAAGCCCAGACGGAAAATCAGGTGTTGTTCCTCCAGTTAGAGGGTAGTCTTGGTTGGACAGTACATAAGGCCATGGACAGACACGCGAGTGTTGGAGTGTGACACAGAACTGAAGTGGTTGGCTATTGGGAGGTCTCTGCTTTGGTGTGGATGGAGGGAAGGTACTATGACCACGTACTCACCCAGTCTCGATTCCACAGCCAAGTTACCTTGCTGGCTACCTAGGTCTGCCACCATCTTGTACCTCATGGTTAGCTTTGATACTGGTGCCTGCAGGCTTTTGTGTTTTACAACTGAAGCTGTGCATCCTGCAATGCGTAATGGCTGAACAGCTAGTGTGGCAACTAGCGCGACACTATTGCAGCGTCAGTGACCCTGGTTCGCTGTCTGCAAAGAGTTTGTACATTCTTCCCTTGGTTTCCTCCAGATGATCTGGTCTCCTCCCAAATTCCAAAGACGCATGGGGTTGTAAGGTCAATGGATATATTTGGGCAGCATGGGCTTGTGGGTCGGAAGGGCCTGTTAACGTGCTGTATTTCTCAATTTTTAAAAGAAGATTAAAATAAACCAACGGCCAATCCACAGCAGACATGCCATGATCCAAGCAACCAGCAATCTAATGATGGGACAAGGATAAGTTATGAGTGGGGTATTTTATTCTGTAGAGCAAGACATTGGAGATTGCAGTTGTTGAGCAGGATGACAGATTCTGCATTTCTCCAGAGACGCACAGAAGCTGCAGATGCGGGAATGCAGGTCCAGTCAGTAGCTGTTTTGTATTCGTATGTGTGAGTTCTTAAGACAACACATGGATGACTTTATAAGCTCCATTTTTGCATCTGATAGGGGCAGTGCACTTGTGATCATGTCCACGAATGCATTCACGTGTTCAGCCATTTTGGTGTTTGAAGGCTCTCTCACGTTAACAGCTCTAGACAACGTGTCTGCTGTGTACATTAGCTTACCCAGAGTGCAACTCACATTCAGTTTATAGCGTTGCAGCCTTATCATCATTCTTTATATTCTAAGTGGACATTCATTTAATGGCTTTTGGAACAACGCAATCAAGGGCTTATGGTCAGTCTCTACACTGATTTCTTGTCCAGACACAAACTGATGAAATCTTTTACAGGCGTATGTGATGCTGAGCAGCTCCTTTTCAATTTGAGCGTATCATATCTCCACATCTATCATTAAGCATGATGCATACGCAATGGGTTGCATCTGATGATATCTTGATGGGTCTCACTGGGTCATAAAACCTCAGAACTGGTTCCTCTGTGAACAATTTCTTTCGTTCGCTCCATGACTTTTCATGGTCATGACTCCACTCCCATTCAATGTTCTTTTCTCTTAGTCTTCTCAATGGAGACATCTTTTCTGAGGTTGGATATGAAATTACCCTTATAGTTGACCTCCGTACATCCTTTTTGCATTGTGGCCTTGGCATGTTTCCAATGGCAGACACTTTTCTGGGATCTGGTCTGATGCCCTCATTGCCAATAATATCTCCTTAGTTCTGTCACCCCGAGCTGGCATTTCTCTCTATTCAGCTTCAGGTTTGCTTTCCTTGTTGCTTCCAGCACCTTCCTTAGTCTCTCATCATGCTGCATTCTCATGGTTCCCCAGACTATGATGTCATCCATTGAGGTATCAACTCCGTCCAGGTGTTCATAGACCATATGGATAGTTTTGTGATACGCTTCAGGAGATGAGGCAATTCCGAATGGTAACCTTAGGAATCTGTATCTGCCAAATGGACTATTGAATGTCCACAGTCTTGAACTTGCTTCATCTAACTTGTTGAAAAACTTTGCATTTGCAAACTGTGAGATGATTTCTTCACGCGTTGGAAGCTTAAAATGTTCTCTCTTTATTGCTCTGTTTAGATCTCTTAGATCTCAAGAAGAAATGGAAAGTGGAAGAAGGTGCAGGTTCTAAAAATCAGAAAAATCAACGTTGCAAACAATATTTCTGCTCATTCTGCCCACTGAGTTCCTCTTGAACCTCATTGTTCACTCATCCTGCATCCTGTAGCTGAGGAAATCTTTTAAAATATTTACATATATTTATTTTAAATTAGATATTTTTGTATGTATGTTACTACTATGTGCTGTGTATGTGTGTGTGCTGTGGGGTGGAGAAACGCCATTTATTCTGGTTGACTATGTTCTTGAGTTCTCCAGAGGTATTTGGCTACTTCAGCTGATTAGGCTGTATGTTTCTTAATCAGCCAATGCCCAAAGATACATGGGCCCCCATCCAGAGCAATGTATTCACCACCTTCCCAGCCAAACCCCAGAATAGCCACTGGACACCAGGGTGAGGTTATTGTGTGAAACCTGATGCAGCCTTTGAGCAAATTGAGCTGTGTTGTGAGCCATAGTGAAAGTTAAGGTTTGCAAAGAGGCAGGGGATGGGTAAGAGAGGGAATCAGGTGGGCTCTTTACGCCCACTTTGGGAAGTGAGTGGATGGTACAGGTAAGGGCTCTTCCACTCTTTAACCAGTCCCATTACTCTAATGACTGACCATCACATCAAAGCCTCATCAACGACACAATCCACATCCCTTTCCAATCTTAAGATTCCCATTCACTTTCTCCACTGAATCCAATCCTCACTCCCGACCCCCTCAGAATCTCCCAGTTTAACCTCCCGGCTAATCTTTGATGTCCCCCTGTCTTCCACTCTACTCCCACCAGGTCCATCATCACCACCACCCTGACGTTTTCATTTCATCATCTGCTGCTGCTTTCCAAGAATTTCCAAATCCTTTGGACTCGCTCTTATCTTTGCAACATTCTGTGCCTTTTCTGTCAAGTTCAAGTTCACATTTATTGTCAGAGTACAAATACGACATCACATACAACCCTGAGATTATTTTTCCTTCCGGGCAGGCAGAATTTCTACTTCTCAGTAGTGCAACTGTACTCAAGAAAAGGAAAGGTACACAAAAGAGCAAAATGTAAACAAAGAAAGAAATGTGAACAAACTGTGCAAATGCAGAAAAACCATAAATATTCAGTAATAAATAATGTGTAAAGTATGAGTTCTTAAATAAGTCTCTGATTGAGACTTATTTAGGAGTCTGATGTTGGAGAGGTGGTAACCCTGAACATCACGGTTAGTGTTGCGGATAGTGCAATGCTGTTAGAGCGCCAGCAATCAGGACTTGGGTTCAAATCCAGTGCTGTCTGCAAGGAGTTTGTACGTT
The DNA here is from genome assembly GCF_036971445.1 of Narcine bancroftii. Lineage (NCBI taxonomy): Eukaryota > Metazoa > Chordata > Chondrichthyes > Torpediniformes > Narcinidae > Narcine > Narcine bancroftii. The sequence continues at coordinate 61,768,548 of NC_091479.1, read as the reverse complement.
CTCCCCATATCTGCGTGATTTTTTGCCAGGGCCTCCAGTTTCCTCTCACCTTTCAAAATGTGCCAGGGGTTGTAGGTCAATTGGGTATGATTGCGCGGTATAGGCTTGTGGGCCACAATGGCCTGTTACCATGCTGTATGTCCAAATTTAAAATTGAAAGAACCTAACGGCACACATCTTGTGGCACCTATACCTCTTTTCTGATGGAAGCAATTAGAACAGAGCATGTCTGGGTGGTGTGACCCTTGATGATGGCTGCTGCTCTCCGACAGCAGTGTAAATGTTCTCGATGGTGGGAAGAGTTTTGCCTGTGATTTACAGGGCTATGTCCAGTACTTTTGCAGGGTTTTCTGCTCAGAGGTACTGGTGCCCCTATGCCAGACCTTGGTGCAGCCAGTCAGCACACGTTCCACTACAAATCTGTAGACATTTACCAAGATTTCTGAACCGCACCTCCATAAACTCTTGAGGAAGTAGATTTGATGCCATTCTTAACTTCCTCAATGCATTCTCCATGTACAGCTTCCTACACATTTTGCTGAGATTGGTGGTTAATTTCACACCAGCAAAATCTTTGCACACACCACAATGTGCCAAATTTCCAGATGGAGAGATGTAAGAAGGTCAGCTTTCTTGAATAAGATCAATGAATTGGTTGGGTTAATCAAGAGAGAATGTCGTGAATAATGTACGGCTGTATGGAGTACAGCTTGCTGTTCTAAGAGGGTCATGTGGTTTTGCAAGCAGAGAGAGTCAAACAGGCTTTTTGTCAGAGAGAGAGAGAGAGAGAGAGAGAGAGAGAGATCAGTGGCATAGTTCTCCCTCCACATTAATGTTTTTTTTCATTTAGACATACAGCACAGAAACAGGCCATTTCAGCCCTCGAGCCTATGGCACCAAATTTCACCCACTTGACCTACAACCCCCTGGTTTTGGAGGGTGGGAGGAAACCGGAGCCCCCAGGGAAAACCCATGCAGCCATGGGGAGAACATACAAACTCCTTACAGACAGCACAGGATTCAAACCCCAGCCCCAATCACTGGCACTGTAACAATATGGTGCGAATCACTACGCTTACCGTACGGCCCCTGTCCTGTTCTACCTTCTGGTCCCACCTGGGTAGAGTGTGCTGCGTTTGTTTTCTCCCATCTCCTTAAGACATTGGTTAATTGGCCATGATATATTGGCTCTGGTGTGAAAATCTGCAGAGAATTGATGGGGACATGGGGAGAGTGAACTGAGATTAAGGCAAATGGATGATTGGCAAAGATTCAGTGTGCCAAGGGGACAATTTCTCTACTGTGTGGCTTGATGACTAGATAATGCTGGGAGTTGAATGGATCAAACTTTAATTTATTACTATTAACTTAACTATCCTAACTTAACTCCCTTTTAATTCTAAGCACACGTGTATGCAACGTGTGTGTAAGTTCAGAAAGGTTCTTTGGTTCACAGTCCAATCTCACTTCTCATTCCTCTGAGTTCACTGGTTGCACAGAATTTAACATTTATGAAGTTCACCAGGCTTTGGTGCTTGAAAGTTAAATGGTTACTGCTCAGGAAGGTTCTTGTCAGTTTTCAGAGAGAGATTTGTTGTTCCTGGACACAAACTGATCCCTTTTAATCAGCCACATCAGTGTCTTGCTGAAGAAACTTCCCCGCTCAGGGTTTTCCAGATGATAACCTCTTTCTTTCAGGTCACCACAGAGTTCCTTTTTGTTTCTCTTATTTCAAGTGAAACATTAGGCAACCAGTCCTCTCCTCTTGCATGAACCACAAGGGCTTTGACCAGGCTGAATTAAGCACTCACAACCTGTCTTCAAAATGTGGGTTTTCCACAAGCTTTCCAGCTTGTCCTGTTCCACTCCCAGCTGCTGCTGCTGACTGTAAAACTGTAGAACTCAATTCTCTCTCTCTCTCTCTCTCTCTGTGACAAAAAAGCCTGTTTGACTCTCTCTGCTTACAAAACCACATGACTCTCTTAGAACAGCAAGCTGCACTCCAGACAGCTGCACATTAGGTTTCAAACTACTCCTCTGATCTCTTTCATCTTTTGCTTTTCAAAACAACAATCTATTAGTGAAGTCTCTTGGGAACTCCCCAAAGTTTTTGCAAAGGCCCCCAGGAGCCACCCTGTCTGGCTTGAGCAGAGCTCCAGTATTTCAAATGAGATCTGTTTTGAAGTGTTTGTAGTTGACCTACACTAAAAAGCCTGCCCCAATTTATCTCCTAAAAACATATCTATAAATAATATGAACACAACATAATCTGTCACAATATCTTGACCACTTGCTGACCCCCACGTCTTCAGATTTTCACTTTTATTAAGCTCGTTTGTTAGTTTTATTTGGTGTTTCATTCTTCCATCAATATCTTTTCCTCTCTTGTGCTCTGGAAATGGTGAGCCAGTATGTCATTCATTGAGAATTATAGAAGGAAATCTGAAGCAATTAAAAATAAACCAGAAACCCTGTAAATGGCCCAGATTTCACCAAGGGTAACTCAACATTATTATTATGATAATGCAGCTGAATCTTTAATAAATATAACATTGAATTCCAAACCTTAACTGCAAGAACAGTAGCTACATAAATAGAGGGGGGGGTGGGAGGGAGAGAGAGAGAGAGAGAGAGAGTTCGAGAGAGAGACCGAGAGAGAGAGAGAGAGAGAGAGAGAGAGAGAGAGAGAGAGAGAGAGTCCAAGAGAGAGACCGAGAGAGAGAGAGAGAGAGAGAGAGAGAGAGGGAGTGAGTTCCGGGTGCTAGATGTTAGCAGTGGCTTTAACTGCAAGCATTATATTTGGTCAAGTTGCATTCTTTGATTTTTAAAAATTTTAAATTTTTTAATGAATACATGCAGGCCATTTCAGCCCATGAACCCATACCGCCTAATTAACCGACAACCCCCGGAATATTTTGAAGGGTGGGAAGAAACCAGGGACCCCGGGGAAAACTCATGCAGACACAGGGAGAATGTACAAACTCCTTACAGATAGCGCAGGATTCAAACCCCGGTCCTGATCGCTGACACGGCCGCAGCACTGCAATAACTATGCTGCCCACACCCCTTCTTATGTTCCAAACTGGCTGCACGCTCAAGCCGCCATGCTTCACAAAAGGGTTGAAATGCTGGCTACCATTTGTGGCCCACCTGATGCACACCTTGGTCGATGGATTATGACCAATACAAGCTGCCAGAGGAAGGGGTAGAAGAGGGGATCATTTTTGCTCTCTTGTGCTGATACGACCACCAGCCTACTGCAGGGAGCGATATCTGTACCTGCAGGAAGACCACCTAAGGGCCTGACTCCACCTGGCTGGCTGTCAATCAGCCAACCTGAATAGACCACCTAAGCGGTTGACTTGTCTGGCTGTTAATCAGCGGACCTGAATAAAGACCTGAGCCGGCCCCTCCTGAGCCAGTCACACAGGGAGCCACCAAGGTATGAATTGGTGTTCAGACTTTTACTGGAATAAAGCTTGTTGGGCAGTCTTTCAAATTCTGTGCTTGCTCACTGCTACCTCAGCACACCACGACTCTTAAAGCATTGAGACAGATACATGGATAGAAAAGTTTTTGAAGGATACAGGCCAAATGCAAGCAAATAAAACTAGCATGGACAGGTTGGGCAGAAAGGCCCTTTCTGTGCTGTAAATCTCTGACCCTATCCATACACCAGCATATATACCCTACAGCAAACCTCAAGTAAACCAAGTCAGCATTTTTATTTTGTGGAAGTCAGCCCGCACCTGTCAAATTAAATCAGACTGCAAAAGAACACGCAGAAAAAGAATCTCTTCAAAGCACACAGATCAATTCCTATTTGGGAAGCGAGGATGACTGTCAGGAGATGTCTCAAACAGTCGTCTTTCTGAAGTCTCAGCTCTCACTTTAAAGATAGTATGCTTCTATATTTATTCAATTTCAAATGAGTAAGGGGCAAAACGCCCTCACTCTTAATATTACATTATTCTATATACATATAAAATTAGTTTCCCCATTCCAATGCCTGGCATTGGTGTTTACCTGTCACAAGCAAAATAGAATGTGTTGAGAAATAGAATTGCCTCGAGAAATACACGAACCATGGGTGTAAAGGGTGGGGCCAGTACCGTGCACACTGCACTCCACCTAAAAGCTCCTTTGCGCAGGCCCGAGGACATGTCCATGTCCCCCCCCCCCTCCATGTCCTCCCCCTCAAAAGATGCTTACAAACTCATGCAGACACAGGGAGAATGTACAAACTCCTTACAGATAGAACCATGCTAGACAAGGCTGACAGCCACTGACCTGAACGTCGGTCTGCCCTCATCGCACATGAACTCTCAGTGAAGTCCGCCTTGCAGATATAGGCAGCCTCCAAGAACGCGGCGCGGGCTACATACTCTACTGGCCTAGCAAGCCTATGGATGAACGACGCCTATCTGGTGTAGGCTTCATGGTCAAGAACTCCATTGCCTTCAAACTCGAAAATCTCCCGACAGGCCACCGGACCGGATCATCTCCATGTGACTCCCCCTTCAAAACAAGTGTCGCATCACCCTCATCGGTGTCTATGCTCCAACCCCAGGCGGAACAAGCAGAAAAGCACAAGTTCTACACTGATCTGCGCAACCTCATTCAACGCACCCTTACAGCCGACAAGGTTGTCATCCTTGGCGACTTCAACGCTCGCGTCGGCAAAGACTCAGAAACCTGGCCAAGAATCCTGGGCAAGCATGCTGTCAGCAAGTGCAACGACAATGGGTGCCTCCTGTTGGAGCTCTGCGCAGAACAGCGGCTTGTCATTACAAACACCCTTTTTCAGCAGAGGGACAGCCTAAAGACTACCTGGATGCATCCCCGATCCAAACACTGGTGTGAGAAAGAGACAAACGAGATGTGCTCCACACCAGGGTCATGCCCAGCGCAGAATGCCACACTGACCACCGGCTGGTTCGCTGCAAGCTCAACCTTCACTTCAAGCCAAAGCCCAGGAACAGTAAAGCCCCCAGAAAGAGGTTCAATGTTGGAAACTTGCAGTCAGACGAAGTGAGAGGAAACTTCCAGGCAAACCTCAAAGCAAAGCTGGAGGATGCAATCCGCCTCACGGACTCGTCCCCTGAAACCCTCTGGGATCAGCTGAAGACTACCATACTGCAATCCACTGAAGAGGTACTGGGCTTCTCCTCCAGGAAAAACAAGGACTGGTTCGACGAAAACAGGCAGGAAATCCAGGAGCTGCTGGCAAAGAAGCAAGCTGCCCACCAGGCTCACCTTACAAAGCCGTCCTGGCCAGAGAAGAAAGAAGCCTTCTGTCGCGCATGCAGCTATCTTCAGCGCAAACTCCGGGAGATCCAAAATGAGTGATGGACTAGCCTCGCCAAACGAACCCAGCTCAGCGCGGACATTGGCAACTTCAGGGGTTTTTACGAGGCTCTAAAGGCTGTGTACGGCCCCTCACCCCAAGTCCAAAGCCCGCTGTGCAGCTCAGACGGCAAAGTCCTCCTCAGCGACAAGATCTCCATCCTCAACCGATGGTCAGAACACTTCCCATCTCTTTTCAGTGCCAACCACTCAGTCCAAGATTCTGCCCTGCTCCAGCTCCCTCAACAGCCCCTAAGGCTAGGGCTGGATAAGGTCCTCACCCGGGAAGAGACATATAAGGCAATTGAACAACTGAAAAGTGGCAAAGCAGCAGGTATGGATGGAATCCCCCCAGACGTCTGGAAGGCTGGCGGCAAAATTCTGCATGCCAAACTGCATGAGTTTTTAAAGCTCTGCTGGGACCAAGGAAAGCTGCCTCAGGACCTTCGTGATGCCACCATCGTCACTCTGTACAAAAACAAAGGTGAGAAATCAGACTGCTCAAACTACAGGGGAATCACGCTGCTCTCCATTGCAGGCAAAATCTTCGCTAATATTCTCCTAAATAGAATAATACCTAGTGTCGCCGAGAATGTTCTCCCAGAATCACAGGCGGCTTTTGCGCAAATAGAGGAACTACCGACATGGTCTTTGCCCTCAGACAGCTCCAAGAAAAGTGCAGAGAACAAAACAAAGGACTCTACATCACCTTTGTTGACCTCACCAAAGCCTTCGACACCGTGAGCAGGAAAGGGCTTTGGCAAATACTAGAGCGCCTCGGATCCCCCCCCAAGTTCCTCAACATGGTTATCCAACTGCACGAAAACCAACAAGGTTGGGTCAGATACAGCAATGAGCTCTCTGAACCCTTCTCCATTAACAATGGCATGAAGTAAGACTGCGTTCTCACACCAACTCTCTTTTCAATCTTCTTCAGCATGATGTTGAACCAAGCCATGAAAGACCTCAACAATGAAGACACTGTTTACATCCGGTACCACACGGATGGCAGTCTCTTCAATCTGAGGCGCCTGCAAGCTCACACCAAGACACAAGAGCAACTTGTCTGTGAACTACTCTTTGTAGACGATGCCACTTTAGTTTCCCATTCAGAGCCAGCTCTTCAGCGCTTGATGTCCTGTATTGCAGAAACTGCCAAAATGTTTGGCCTGGAAGTCAGCCTGAAGAAAACTGAGGTCCTCCATCAGCCAGCTCCCCACCATAACTACCAGCCCCCCAACATCTCCATCGGGCACACAAAACTCAAAATGGTCAGCCAGTTTACCTATCTCGGCTGCACCATTTCATCGGATGCAAGGATCGACAACAAGATAGACAACAGACTCGCCAAGGCAAATAGCGCCTTTGGAAGACTACACAAAAGAGTCTGGAAAAACAACCAACTGAAAAACCTCACAAAGATTAGCGTATACAGAGCCGTTGTCATACCCACTCTTCTGTTCGGCTCCGAATCATGGGTTTTCTACCGGCATCACCTACGGCTCCTAGAACGCTTCCACCAGTGTTGTCTCTGCTCCATCCTCAACATTCATTGGAGCGACTTCATCCCTAACATCGAAGTACTCGAGATGGCAGAGGCCGACAGCATCGAATCCACGCTGCTGAAGATCCAACTGCGCTGGGTAGGTCACGTCTCCAGAATGGAGGACCATCGCCTTCCCAAGATCGTGTTATATGGCGAGCTCTCCACTGGCCACTGTGACAGATGTGCACCAAAGAAGAGATACAAGGACTGCCTAAAGAAATCTCTTGGTGCCTGCCACATTGACCACCGCCAGTGGGCTGATATCACCTTAAACCGTGCATCTTGGTGCCTCACAGTTCGGCGGGCAGCAACCTCCTTTGAAGAAAACCACAGAGCCCACCTCACTGACAAAAGACAAAGGAGGAAAAACCCAACACCCAACCCCAACCAACCAATTTTCCCCTGCAACCGCTGCAACCGTGTCTGCCTGTCCCGCATCAGACTTGTCAGCCACAAACGAGCCTGCAGCTGACGTGGACATTTACCCCTCCATAAATCTTCGTACGCGAAGCCAAGCCAAAGAAGATATCGACCTCTAATTGTGTGAAGATGCAAGCCCTCTTCATATCTGTCCTTGTCAAGCAGATTGGGTGCCATTTTTCACAGCATGTTGCAAGGTCATATTGGCCGCTGGCTAACTGCTTTCAGCCATCTTGTGACACACTGAAGGTTTGTCGGCCATCTTGTCTGCCTCCAAATTTTAAAAGCAGCAGCTTTAGAATTGGGATATATGACAAAAGCATTGAAATGTAGGTGAGATATATTATTTTCTTGGTCCCGTTTTCTTGAAACAGAATTCCCTGTTCTTTCCATTCATTGCTGCAAGAAACATTTTGTTTTTAGCTGTGATATTAAGCCTTCTTTGGTAACAGTCTGAAATGATCCTGCTGTAAGTTGCAGTGATGTGCATTTTTCATGTTGGCAGATATTTGCTACCATCTCATACTCAGCTTGATTCAGCAGATGGAACGCGGAAAGTGTCATCCCCGGCTTTCTGTGATCTTATTTGAAGTGATGGGATTTGGGCAGGATGTGCAAATGGATGGGGGGGTGGGGGGGAACACATTCTTTTCACCATACCTACTTGTTCTTCGCTGCTTTACTTCGAACAAGTTGGGATGATGTCTTGCTGTGTATCATGAGTTTGGGGGATGGCAAACCTTGTCCCTCCTCTCATCATTGGTGGATCTGAATCACCCTTGCCAAAGGCACCATCCCACTGATAGGCATCTGGGTCCGAAGTCCATCGCAAATAGAAGCAGGAGACGGCCATCCGATACTACTCCACCAGTCAATATGATCGTGGCTTATTTGATGGTGGACTCAGCTCCCCATAACCCTTAATTCCCTTATTCTTCAGAAATCTAACTCTTTGTGTCTTAAAAGCATTCAGCAACGTGGCCTTTTCTTCCTTTGCACAGATCCACTACTCTCTGGGAAATGCAGTTGCTCCTTGTATCTGTCTACTCCCCTAACTCTCAGGCCCATGTCCCTTTTGTTCTTGCCTCATGTTCCTCATTCTGTCTTATCCACTCCTTTAACAAATCTATTTCTGTGAAATTCCCCCGAAACTCCAATGAGTATTGTCCCAGGCTGCTCAATCTCCCCACATTTGTTAGCCCCTTTATTTCTAGAATTGTCTAGGGCAGCGGGGTTAGTGTAGCAGCTAGCACAATGCTGTTACTGTGCCAGTGCGGGGTAGATAAAATTCACACTCGACTAGAAGGAGAACAAATGCTTTTATTAGCTTACATCATAGGTCAGATTCATGAATAGGCTTCAGAGGGGTTCTGTGTTTAGGTGGGAAACCAGGGCCCAGGGGGAGGAGTTGGGAGGCAGGACCATTCGTCAGTACCGGTAACTTCTAGTGAATCCCAGTTGACTACATTCACCCCTTCCTTCTGAATTAAGGGTCTGTGGATGAAGAGAACAAAGAATCAAAAGTCAGTAATAGACACAGAAAATAAATAGTGACCATATTATTTACAGATTCAGGCGGTCTGGGGGTCTGGAGATCCTGATGGAGCGCCTTAGCACAGGGGGGTCTTGGGCTCCTCGAGTCTCCTGGTCCACCTGTGATGTAAGGGTAGTGGGCTGGGGCTCCGGCTCGACAATAGGGGTGGGGTTCACTTTCCTCCTGAACTGGGTCCCCTGAAGCCCTGAGTGGGCGTGGGGGGAAAAAGCCTGGTAGCTTGTGGGACACCTGAGACAACACATCCTCTCTTCCAACAGGTGCCAGGTCGTTGATGGAGACGGTGTCCTCCCTGTCATCCGTGTATTCCACATAGGCATATGTGGGGTTGGCATGGAGCAATTTCACCCTTTTCACCAGGTCTTGCTTCTCCTCACGTGCTTTTTGAGAAGGACCGGACCAGGCTGGGAATGTAGTCCCTGATGCCAACCTTCTGTCGAATGTAAACATGAGCTCATGCGGAGTAACACTGGTCACAGTGCAGATTGGCAACCAGATTGAGTGGAGCGTGATGGGGAGGACATCCTGCCAGCGTAAGTCTAGAAGGCCTTTTTGCTTCAAGGCAAGTTTGACAGCCTTCCAGATCGTGGCGTTCCCTTTTTCAACCTGCCCGTTCACCCGGGGGTTGTAACTGGTCGTCCTGCTGGACGTGATGTCCCCTCATTAGCAGGTACTGATGCAACTCGTGACTCATGAAGGCTGAGCCCTGGTCGCAATGAATATAGCCGGGATACCCGAACAGGGTGAAAATAGAGTATAGGGCCTTCATACGGACAAGGCGGACGTGTCTGGGCACAGGATGGCGAATGGGAAGCGGGTGTACTCATCAATGACTGAGTGAAAGTAGATGTTACCATTCGTGGAGGGGAGAAGTCCCTTATAATCCATGCTGAGCTGTTCGAAGGGCCTGGATGATTTAATCAGGTGTGCTTTTGCAGGGCAAAAAATGTGCGGCTTACACTCACCGCAGACTTGGCCATTTCCCTGATGTCTTCTATGGAGTAGAGCAAGTTGTGGGACTTGACAAAATAAGCCATGCGGGTGACCCCTGGATGGCAAAGCTCATTGTGTATGGTCTGCAGTTGACTGGTGTGCGCGGAGGCACAGCATCCCCTGGTTAAGGCATCTGGAGGGTCGTTAAGGGCCCCTGGCCGGTAAGTGATGTCAGGACTGTAGGTGGAGAGTTCAATCCTCCACCTAGAAATTTTGTCATTCTTGATTTTTTTTCCCCTCTTGGAGTTGCTGAACATGAATGCGACAAAGTGCTGGACAATGAGGAGTATAAATCTTGTACCAGCCAGGTAGTGCCTCACGGCTTCTACAATGGCCTGAGGCTCCTTTTCCATATATGGGTTCTGAATCTCATGGCCTTGAAGTGTCCGTGAAGAAAAGGCCACCATCCTGCCCGTCTGATTGAGAGTAGCGGCCAGAACGTCACTTTCCAAAACGTCACTTTCCTTTTGGAAAGGTACATTCTCGTTCACCACGTGCATAGCAGCTTCGCAATGTTACTTCGGAGGTAATTAAAAGCATTTTGGGCTTCGGCCGAAAAGGGGAAAGTGGTGAACTTTAAGAGGGGATGAACCTTGTCGGCGTATTGAGGGACCCACTGGGCGAAATATGAGAAAAACCACAGGCATCTCCTCAAAGCCTTTATAGTTCTGGGGAGGGGAACCTCTAACAGGGGGCATATCCTATCAGGGTCAAGGATAATGACGCCATTCTCCACTACATACCCAAGTATAGCCAATCATGTAGTCATGAATACACACTTGTCAGAATTGTAAGTGAGATTCAGGGCTCTTGCCATGTGGAGAAAGCATCATCGTCTTCCATGATGTGGCCACAGATGGTTACATCGTCGAGTTAGGGGAAGGCAGCCTTCAACCCGTACTCATCCACCATCCTGTCGATCTGCCGCAGGAAAATAGACACCCCATTGGTAATACCGAAAGGGACCCTCCACAACTGATAGAATTGACCATTCGCCTCAAATACGGTCATTAGAGTGGGGGCTGCCAAAGTGGGATCAGCTGGTCCTTGGAGGTGCTCACCCAAGAGCGCAAGTTTGTTGGCCTTGAGGTCATCGTTCTCAAGACTGGCCTGTTCCAGTGATTTGGCCAGCTCAACGTGGCTAGTGAGGTCCTTCCTTCCTGATTCGAGCAGTCGCTGCTTCACATACCTCAAGCGGACCCCTGGACCAGGGTGTCCCAGATCTGTTCATTTTCTCGGACGCGGCCTGAAGTGGCTTCATACCTGCATTTCTTAACCAGCATCTGCAGATCCAGCAGGTAGTCATTGACCGACTCTCCGGGCTGTTGGTGGCATTGGGCAAGCTGGTGCCTCGCTAGGACCTCGTTCAGGGCCTTCATGTAGCGGGCCTTCAGCCCCTTGACAGTGGCCTCGTATGTCGGGCAGTCTCAGATGACTGCGTACCCCTTTGTCCCTACCCTTGAGCACCGACTTCCGGAGCTCGTCTGTATGGAAGACGTCCCTAGTCAGGTTCAGACTGCCTGGAAGCAGTCCAGCCAATATGTGAACTCCTCAGCCATGCTGCGCGACTGGGGGTCTATTAACAGCATACTGGGCTTGAGTAATGCCTTCATCCTTGTTTGTTAAGCTAATAAAATTGTAGTGTAGATAAAAGCTCACACTCGACTGGAGGGAGATCTAACACTTTTATTAGCTTACAACACAGGTAGGGTTCACGAATAGGCTTCTGAGGGGTTCTGGGATTAGACAGGAAACCAGGGTTATATTTCAGCCCCAGGGGGAGGAGCCGGGAGACGGGACCAGTTGTCAGTACAGCACACTTTTAGTGAATCCAAGTTCGCTACAGCCAGCGACCAGGGTTTGAAGAATTTGTACGTTCTCCACGTGTCTGTGTGGGTCTCCTCCGGGTGCTCTGGTTTCCTTCCGCTGTTCAAAAACATACCAGGGGTATAGATCATTTGGGTGTAATTGGGTGACACAGGCTCATGGGCGAATAGGGCCTGATACCATGATATATGTCTAAATATAAATTTAATTTAAAAATCAAGCAAGTGAATCTCCTCTGTACCATCTCCAAAGCCACTAAGGAGACTAGAACTGCATTCCATACTCCAGGTGTGGCCTCCTCAAGCTGTTCTCTTAAATTCCATCCCTCGCATTTGGGCAGACACATCAGTCAATGCCCTTTGATGGATATTTGATTTATTCAGAACAGTTGCCCTAATGATGACCCTCATCCATATTCAATGAACAGCGCAGCCTGCATTCCCTTCATCTCATCCTGAATGTGAAACAGAAGGAGCTGTTTGTCCAAGTGAGTCAGCACTTCAAAGCAGCCCAGTGGATGATGGTCAGCACCGATTCCATGGGCTGAGGAGCCTGTTTCTGCGCTGCATCTCCCTGGCTCTCAATCTCTCTTTTCTCAGCCGTCCCCCACCCGTGCACCCCCCCCCCCCAAATCCCTTAAATCCTTCCATCCCCAGAATTATATCAAGTGGTCTCTTAGATCTGTTGGTGCTGTTGTCCTTGTGGTTAACCCCAAGCGTTTCTCTTTGGGTGAAAGGTTTTGCCAGATTTTCCTTCTGTCTCCTCTGAGTTTCCATATTCAGTGTCCTTTAGCTGTGGTCGTTTTGTCTTCCCTGATCAAGTGGAGCTGAATCCCTTCCGTGCCCTGTATCTAATTTCCTCTTTGATGTTGTTCTCCCCCTCATTTCTCCATTAGTGGTGAAGCCATCTTCCTCCACATGAAACCTTCGAATCAAACTCTTTCTGCTCACTCCTGCCCCAAAATTATTTCTTGGATCTCTTCCATTTTTTTTCATTTCTCTTGAGAACTTCATACTTCAAGCTGAACCAAAGATAATATATCAAAGTAGGTTTTGCTTAAATGAATGTTTTGCAGTTTGTGGAACAATTCACAATTATTTGGTGTAGTTTTATTTGAATTTGCTTTTTTAAGCATGGGGCATTTAAGGCGTAGCGGTTAGCGCAACACCGTTACAGCGCCAATGATTGGGACTGGTACTTAAATCCCGCACTGTCTATAAGGAGTTTGTACACTCTCCCCGCGTCTGCGTTGGGTCTCCAGGTGCTCCGGCTTCCTCCCACTGTTCAAAACTGACCGGGGTGTTGATTAATTGGGTGTAATTGAATAGCACGGGCTCATAGGCCAAAATGCTGTATGTCTAAATTAATCTAAATAATTTTTCGGCAAGGCCAGCTATTATCAGCCATCCCTAATTATTGTTGAGAATGTCTTCCTGAATTACTGCAATCTTTTTGGCATGGGCATTTGTACACGTGCTGTAGAGGAGGGAGTTCCAGGAATTAGGCCCAGTCTGGATGACGGACATGTCAGGAAGGTGTGCCAAGTGGAGGGTGATGATGTTCTTCTATAAATTCTTGGTGGAAGGCGCGGGTGGATGGGGGGCTGGGGTCACAATTTTGAAAGATGCAATTAGATGAACCTGGAGTGCATCCTGTTGATGGTGTATATCACAGCGGCTGTGCATTGTAGTGGAGGAAATGAATGTTTAGAGTGGTTGATTCAGTGCCAGCCATGTGGGCTACATTCGCTGGGGGGAGGGGGTGCTGTCAAATTTTTCATGTGTTGCTGGAGTTGTTGTCATCTTGGCCAATGGAGTATATTTTACCATCAATGGACATATGCCTAGTAGATGGGGGAGAGGCTCTGGGGTCTCAGAAGGGAATCGCCGGCTACAGAGTACCTCCTCTTCTGATGTACTCTTGTAGTATATATACAATTGATGTAGTTGAGCTTCTGGTCAGCAGTAATCCCCAATTTCTTGCTTTTGAGGGATTCAGTGTTAGTACTCTTGTTGGATATCTTCATTGCCTCACACTTCTGACTTTCACTGTCAGTTCCAACACTGAACTCTTGCCTGTTTCAACTAATTTTGCGCCAAATGTTTCCACCTCAAGTTGATCCATATGAATCATGTGTGAAGCATGGAATGGGAAAATGGTTACAGCACAGAGGGAGACCATTTGACTCATTGTGTCCCTGTGGGCTCTCCACCAAGCAGCTCACCAGTTCCAACACCTTATATCCCATCTGAGCCATCTCCAACCAGATAACATTCACATCGACTTCTCCAATTTCTCTTAACCCTCTCTTCCGAGCCTCTCTTTCTCTGTCCCTGTCCCCTTCCTTTCCTCTAGCTCCCCACCTCTGTCCCTTCCCTCACACCTATCGGAGAGCTCTCCTCTGATCACCTCAGCTCTTTTCTACCTTCCCACCTGTATCCACCTGACCTCTTACCCATTAGCCCGCGCACCTCCCTTCTTCCTCCCCCCTGCCTTGCCTTCTCAACTGTTTTATTCAGACACCGTCTTTGACTCTTACCTGATGAAGTGGTCTAGGCACAAATCGTTGGTTAACCTTTGCTTCCTCTGGATCCTGCGTGACCTGCTGAGTTTCTCAAGTATGAACTCCAGCATCTGCAGACCTTTATTTATCTCACCAGTTCCCAAGCTTTGCCCATTTTCCTTCTTCACATATTTATCCAGTTCTCTCTTAAAGGTCCCAGAGGACTATCCTCAAAGACCCCCCCCCCCCACCACCACCGCCCGGGCCATGCCCTTTTTGCTCTGCTACCATCTGGGAAAAGGCCCAGGAAAGACGAGCACTCAGTGGCACAAGGACAGCTTCTTCCCCACTGCCATCAGATTCCTGAATAATCAATGAACCAGAGACTGCCTTACATTTCATGCACTGTAATTTTTTATATAGTAATGATGTAAGATGGTTATAATATGAATGTTTTCACTAAGATTCTGCTGCAAGCACTGAATTTCATGACTTATTCGTGATAATAAATCCTGATTCTGGTTCTGACTGGAATGGAACCTCCCTCCAGCATATCTGCTGGGAATGCATTCCAGATTCCAGCCATACGCTCGTTTTTTTCTTCACGTTGCTCATAATTCAGCTCTTTATTCCATACTGTGACCTCCGCTGATTGACCTCCTTCACCAAAGTTCCGATTGTCCTTCCTGTTCAAACTCGTGATTCCAAATACTCCCATCATTGCCTCCTTTCAGCTTCACTTTCCTTCAAAGAAAATGCAGCCCCAGTTTCCATCTGGCGATTTGGTTCCACTTTCAGGAATCCTTCTCGGGAATCTCTTCTGGACCCTCTCAGGTCATTCCTTAAATGTAGCAGCCAAGTGCTCTTTAAGAGTTTAGCAAGATCTTTGTGTTTTTATGTTTTGCCACACGATTGATAAAGCCCAGATGATAACAATGGAACTCGTAAGTGCATTACTGTGAACAGTGGTGTGGATTTTCAGCAAGATTTATCTCTGTATTTATTTATGGTCGTTCTTTTGTGACTCAACAGGTCCACCAGGACCCCCTGGAGGAGTGAGAGTCGAAAATATCCGAGATACCTCCGTGACTTTGTCCTGGAGCCGAGGAACAGATAATCACAGCCCAATCTCCAGGTACATCGTCCAGCAGAAGACTTTGGATTCTATCAATTGGAAAGATTCCAAAACAGGTCAGTCTGAACTCTCTGATATCAGGACTTTCATTGAACAATATGCCACGTTGGAAATGAAATATATATACTGTTATATTTAAACAAGAAAGTCCGCAAATGCTGGGGTTGAGTGCAGTGCACTAACATGCTGGAGAGTTTTCCCAGCACATTTGTGTATTGCACACTATTGCATTTGTTACTTTTTATATTCTGCAATGTGAACGAAAACAGCTTTTTGATTTGTTGGAGTACGGTGAAATTGGGCGAATAATGAAACATAATGTACTTATTCACTTGGTCGTACATGAGCTAATATGTTTGCGTCAGATTCCTGGTAACTACTTCAATGCAGCAAGTTGAATGAATATTTTGAGAATGTGAAAGTCAAAGTGGAGGCCTTTGATTTCAGGTTGTAGTCACTTCCATGCGCCTGGTTCCATTGTGGCTCAACATTGGTGTCAAAGACCAATACCACCCCTGTATGTGTTTTCTGATGGGACCTTTAAGTTGGGAATCAGCCAAGGTTGGGAATCTCTGGAGGGAACTGTATCAAAGACTGGTCCAGTCAATGAACTGGATGCCAGTCAGTGGAAGGAGTGTTTCCTGTCATTTGATGAGGCCATTCCTATCGCAGCACCCGCAATCCATTTCCAAACCCTGTCATATAATCCATTTGTGAAACGTGCTGTCAAAGTTCATGGTGCCCCAGTTGAAATTTAATTGAAGGTTGAATATTTTGGTGTTGGCCATCTGGTTTGAAGCCGTGCTCTCCGTACTTTTTCCCCATTAGATCCTGAGGATATTGAAGGGAACCTGGAAACCCTGAAGGTTGTGGATCTAACGCCATGGATGAATTATGAATTCCGTGTCATTGCTGTAAACACCCTGGGACTGGGAGAGCCCAGCATGCCCTCTGCTAAAATCAGGACTGCTGAAGCAGGTGAGTTGGCAGCTGCCGCAACACTCAATTTGCATCTTGCACCTCGTGATAGATCATGGTAGAGGTCCCAATGAATTCTGCAAATCTCCCAAAGGAGATCCAGTTGGTTAACAGCAGAATTATTTCACCAATGTGGACTCTGACCAATATCTGATTGCAAGTCACAGCCGCATCATTCCACTTCCCTCACTTCTCAAAATGTTTGGTATTCTTCCAAACACCCAACTGATTTTAATTTCCTAAGGGAAGAGGTTGTCATGGTTTATGACTCACATCATGTGAAGCCTCTCACTAAAGTTCCATGAAGTACATGTTTTTTTTTTTTTTTTTTATTTTTTTTTTTTTTTAAATTTTTTATTTTTCACACCATAAATCACAATAGCCATGATATACACTTTTTCTTCATGAAGTACATGTTGAGGGCTTTGTGGTTTGCTCTTGTTCCTTGATATTGATGCTCTGTTTTTGGCACCTGTTAGTTTACTGCACAGGATGACAAGCTCGAGCAATAGTCAATCAAGACCCTCTGAATGTGAACAAGGGATTTTCCTGATGGCCAGGAGATCCCATTGAAAAATTGTTCCAGTCAACTAGTTTATTGCACCGTAAACATTTTAAACATCCACTGAAATTAGACATTGTAAATGAAATGGTATTTTAACAGTGCAAAATTGAATTGAATTTATGGACAGTTTGAATGATCTGATTTTGAAAATTGGAGCCATCTATGGACAGTGTTGCTTGTGATAAATGATTGGCAGGTGGGCCATTAAAATAACAGAGATTTTAGTCTGATCCTCTGATCCTTGAATACTTTTGGATCGAATGGAGTTTAATGAGTTTTGAAGGGACTAAGACTGCTTGTTGGAGTGGTGAATGAGTTTCTGCGAAGCAACGTTCCCACCCTGAAGTTCGAAATGTATGTTTTATTTTTTTTATTAAAAAGAGCCATCCACATCTCTGAGGGGTTGGTGGGATTTGAAGAAGATTTCATTCCACTAATTGTGTTGTGACCAAAGGTAATGTGCCTTCACCTTGGTTTGCTTCTGGCCAGTGGCCATTGGATGCATTATGTCAAGAGCTGAATGAAACCTCTGCCTATCTCGTCCTGTTGCAATGATTGTTGCCCAAAGTGCACAGTGAGTCCAGATAGAAAGCCCTTAATGTGTGGTTCTTTGTTCATTGAGTTCTGACAAAGGATGCAAGAGTTGTGATTGAGAACGGAAGGAGACGGATGGGCAAAGTAAATGGATTTTCTTAGATGGGAGGAAATACATTTATTATTTGACCCCTGTGAGCTATTTGGAATATAAGCAAGACAACCTCTAATCTTGGAAAGGCAGAATCAATTCAGTGTTCACTGTTTTCTATTCACAATTAGTTATCAAAATTGCAGGGCATTTTTCAAGAATTATATTTGGCTGAAAATGCTTTCAGCTCACTTCACGATGTCAACTTGTTTTGAAGTAATATTCAGCCTCGCCTGCATGATGAACAGAACAGGATCAGGATGTAATGGCTCACAACTCCCCCAGCTCGCACGTTGGAGCACTTCAGTACGTCCACAATCCAAGCACTCCAGCTACTGCAACCTGATACAAATGCTGGTTAATAGAAATAAAGTCAATCAACGTGATGTGCGTGTGTGGTTCTCGAAGACGTAGGAAACTACAGCTGTCGATTTAGGGAAGAAGCAGCTTGTAGCATGCTGAAGGTGTGGAGTTCAATACCCTCCCGATTGTGAATGGTCTCGTCCCAGTTTTGGAATTGCTATTCTTGTTGGTGCAGCTTTTTAACATCAAGGTGGATTGGCTGCAGGGTGATGTTGCGTGGATTGTGGAGAAGATGAAAGCAAACTACAACCATGTCTGAAATAGCTTTGGATTTGGCAGAAGCCTCTTGCCCTATGGGTTACCCATTGGCGATCAATGACGTTGTCTTCACTATTGACATGGTAGATTTCCATGCACATAATTTGTGGGCGTGGGTGCAAGTTTTAGCAGATCTTTTGAAGAACCTATATGTGGCATCCTTTACCTTGCGAGTTCTTTCATTCATTGTGTAACTCGGAGACTCATGTCTAAAATCTGCTCGATTCTATTGAAATGGCTCCATCAGTAACGATCTGCTGTTGCTAGGGAAGGGGGTGGGGGGTTGCTGGTTTGTGGAGGGTGGAATCGGCTTCCATGATTACTTTGTGGCAGAAGCTCAGCGGGTCAGGCCACATCGAGGAGGGAACGAGATAGTCAACGTTCTGGGACTCATGGCCAAACATCATGTGCTGATGCACAGTCTCGACCCAAGGCATCGACAGTCTCTTACCCTCATCACACAGTGCCTGACCCACTGAGGT
The DNA here is from genome assembly GCF_036971445.1 of Narcine bancroftii. Classification (NCBI taxonomy): domain Eukaryota; kingdom Metazoa; phylum Chordata; class Chondrichthyes; order Torpediniformes; family Narcinidae; genus Narcine; species Narcine bancroftii. Next base: position 61,749,895 of record NC_091479.1, on the reverse strand, counting down.
CCACCAACAATTTGACTTTTGCTCCAGATTCCAGCATCTGCAGTCTATTATCTCTATTATCCTGTAGCCCGTGCGCTGCTTCTTTAGAACATTATTGCTTTGTATATTTATTTCTGAAAATGAAGCAGCTTGTACACATTTGTAAAGGGTAAAATAATGCAGTGCAGTGGCATGGACTTAGGGACATCAGCACAAGTTCCATTCTATCTTTTTTAGCACGTTTTAAGTTTGTGCCTTTGCATAGCATCATGTATGATTTAATGCCAAGCACTGCAGTCATGACCTGGCAGGGTTGTCTTCCACGCCGGCATTCCCAAAGTTGCTGAATGTCAAGGATACTCTGAATGGGATCACAGGAGGGAATGTTGTAGCTTTGCATCATTCCCTAAAGTTACCTCTCTCTTCTTGGTTCATCTACTCCCTTGTGGGGCATCTCTTTTGCCTTTGTGCATCCATCTGACATCTGTCAACTTAACGTCTGTTTTAATTTTCTGATCTGAATCTGCGATGTATTTATTTGTATTTTTTTTCAAATGATGGAAATACTTTAACTGGAGGTCAGGTGATGTGAAGTTGGGAGGGCATTGCAATCTAGTTGAGTATAATCACCAATCAAACCATTTGCATCCACTGTTATCCAGTTGTGTTGTAGTGTTGCCATCTTCATCTCCACATGAAGTAGATTTTGAGTGTCTTCCTTCCTGTAGGTTCAAAATGTGGTGCGAGATATATTCATTTGTCTCCATTGCACATTCACATATTTCTTCTTGGGTAGATAATCTGACAATGGAATCTTGTCAACACATCTTTTGCACCCTATTCCCTGTCTTTGAAGTTTGAGATGAAATGGTGTTTGTGCATTTCGTAACGGCTGCTCGTTTTGCGGTTTTACTGTCTGTGTATAAGTTACTTCCATCAGTGACATTTCACCTTTTGACACTCTCTTGAGAATCAAATGGAGTTCCATCAAGTTTTGCCATACTCATTGATTTTGAGAGACTTTGTATAACCTTGTTGACTGAGTACCCTCCGTGTAACTTAGTGAACAAATTACAAGTGTGAACTATTTCTCCAGACAATTTTTGTATGTTCATCGCAGCTGGGATCTTAATGAGACAGCTTCAGGTACAGGAGCAGGGTTTCCCTATCAAAAATATATTTTCTAATGTTACATTCAATCCAACTTACAGCAGCAAGGTTGAGGTTCTCCATTCAACAAAAAAAGGATTCTGCCGTTACATCATGGAGAACATCCAGGGAAAATAGACAGGGAAATTGGGTTGATGGAATTGCTTTGAAAGACTTGATGGGCTGAATTGCCTCTTCCAATACCAACAAGGATATGTTCTAAAACATTTCACGCAAATGAGATACTTTTGATGAGTAGCCACGTGTTGTAAAAATGAAATGCAGAAACCAATGTGCACACAGGAAGATTCAAAAAGTGCGAATGTGAGGTTGGAATCACAAGATGAAGGATAATGTTTTTTAGAGTAGGTCACATTCAAACACTTTAAAACAGATCTTTATTAAAATACTGGAGTTCTGGTCATCCTAGACATTTCGGCCCTAGAGCCTTTGCAAAAGCTTTGGAGCGCACCCAAGAGACTTCACTAATAAATAGTTGTTTACAAAAAGGCAACAGATGAAAGAACTTGACAGAGCTGCATTCTGTCTGGAGGGGAACTTGCTGTTCTAGGAGGGTCATGTGGTTTTGCAAACAGAGAGAGTCAAACAGGCTTTTCTCTCTGAGAGAGAGAGAGAGAGAGAGAGAGTGATTTCAGTTCTGCAGTTTTACAGTCAGCAGCAGTAGCTGGGACTGGAACAGGACAAGCTGGCAAGCTTGTGGAAACCCCATTTGGAAGCTGGGTTGTGAGTGCTTAGTTCAGCCTGGTCAAAGCCCTTGTGGTTCATGCAAGAGGTGAGGAGTGGCTGTCTAATGTTCCACTTGAAATAAGAGAAACAAAAAGGAACTGTGGTGAACTGAAAGAAAAAGGTTATCATCTGGAGAACCGTGAGGGGGCAAGTTTCGTCAACAAGACACTGAAGTGGCTGATTAAAAAGGAATCAGTTGTGGGTGTTCTAGAACAATGAATCTCTCTCTAAAAACTGACAAGAACCTCCCTGAGCAGTAACCATTTAACTTTCAAGCACCAAAGCCTGGTGAACTTTATAAATGTTAAAATCTGTGCACAGTAGAAGAATTGCCTGCAACCAGTGAACTTGGAGGAATGAGAAGTGAGATTGGACTGTGAACCAAGGAATTTTCTGAACTTACACACACATTACATGCACGTGTGCTTAGAATTAGAAGGGGGTTAAGTTAGGTTAGTTAAGTCAATAGTGATAAGTTAAAGTGTGACTCTGTTTAAATGTTTCAAGATAATTAAAAGCAACTTTTGTTTGAGTAACCCTTTGACATGGTGAATATTTATTGCTGCTGGGTTTTGGGGTCTTCTGGCTCGTAACAATAGTTATTGGCCAAGGCAACATTTCATCAAAGATAACATGATGTTTTCAATCCTAATGTCAACCTTCACCTTGAGAGAAAAGACAAGTCATCTTATCTGAGAGGAGGCATCTCAGTCAACAGGATTCTCTTGCACTGCGTTATTTAGCCCCAACCAGAATTTTATACTCGGGCCCCTACAGTGCAGTCAAAATCTACAACTTTCTCCCTCAGAAGCAGAAATCCTCCTATTTCTAAGCCCAATGGTTGTAGCTGTTAACTGAATGATGAAAAATCTCTCATGTGAAAAAGAAACCAAAAGACACCAAAAGCTCTATGTTCATCCCTGGAGTCATTAAACCCAAACTCTGTACAAAGCAATGGTAACAGAGCACAGGAGAAAGACCAGGGAGTTTAGGTTCCACCTGGCTTGGTGCAGTCAGTAGATATGGAGAACCCTTGCCAGAGGAGACAGGAGGAATGAACATTATTGCCAATAAAAGCTGCCCACCTGAAGGGACCACAGAACCATTGAACTTCAAGAAATTTGGTCCAAAGTAAAAACAGAATATGCAGGAAATAAAATCATTTTGGCTTATTAACTAAAGGCTGTTGCTCTACAAAGTCAGGGAATTCAGACAGAGGTGACAAATTTGTCCAGATGGACATATAAGCAGTAAATAAATGAAAAGAAAATGAAAAGAAGAAAATCGGCTGGAGAAGCTCAGTTGGTCAAATAGGGTCCTTTATGTAGCAAAGATAAAGATACAGAACCGATGTTTTGGGTTTGAGCCCTTCATCAAGGTATGAGAGAATGTCAACAGGTGTCCGAACAAAAAGATAGGGGTGAAGGGGGGCAGCAAAGGTAGGAGATAATAGATGGAAAAAGGGGACAGCAGCAATGAGGGGGAGGAGGGATGGCTGTGTGAGTAAGGGGGGAGGGGAGAACTGGAAGGACAGGAAAAGGTGAGGGGAAAGAAAAAGCAAGCAAGTTTGGCAGAAAGCAGAGAAGTCAATGTTAATGCCATTTGGTTGGAGGGTGCCTAGACAGAAAATAAAGTGGTGTTCCTCCAATCTGCAGGTGGTCAGGGTGGGACAGTACATAGGCCATAGACAGACATGCACATATGGAAGTGTGACTCAAAATTGAAATGGATGGCCACTGGGAGGTCGCTGTGGTTATGAATGGTGAGGGGATGCTCAACAAAGACAACTCCAAGTCTGCGACCGGTCTCTCTGATATAGAGAACACAACAAAGGGAGCACCAGATACAGTAAATAAGTCCTATGAATATAGAAATGAAGTGTTGCTTCATGTGAAAGGCCTGTTTGGGTCCCTAGATCATGGTGGGCTAGGAGTTGTGGGCGCAAGTGTTGCACCTCCTGCAGCCATAGGGGAAAGTGCCAGGCAGGGATGATAGGTGGGGAGGGATGAGTGCACAAGGGAATCATGGAGGAAGCTGTCCCTGCAGAAGGCCAAGAGGGGAGGAAAAGGAAAAATGTGTCTGATGGTGGGATCTTGTAGTAAGTGCCGGAAATTCCAGTGGATGATGTGTTGGATGCAGAGGCTGGTAGGGTGAAGATGAGGGAGCTTTTATGTTTGTTGTATCTGGGGGCAGAGGAAGTCCAGGTTCAGGAGCGGCAAATAGAGGAGATGCAGGTGAGGGCTGAGTTGATGGTGGTGGAGGGGAAACCATGTTTGTGGAAGAAGCCGGACATTTCAGAAGATCTAGACTGGAAGACCTCATCTGGGGATCAGATGCAGCAGAGATGGAGAGATTGAGAGGAGGGGGATGGATTCCTTGCCAGGACCAGGGTGTGAGGTAGTTATGAAAGTTACAGGGGTGGTAGTCTATGTCAGTGGAAAGCTTGTCTCCTGAGATGGAGACAGAGGAATTGGGGAAGGGGAGAGAGTTATCGGAGATGGATCAGGTGAATTTGGGTCTGGGTGGAAGTTGAACGCAAAGTGGATGAAGTTGACAAGCTCATCACAGATGCTTAAGGCAGCCCCGATGTAGTTGTCGATATACAGGTGGAAGAGTTAAGGGGTTTTGCCTGTGTCGGCCTGTAGCATAGATTGCTCCACAAAGCCCACAAACAGGCAGGTGTAGTTGGGACCCATGTGGAGGAAGTGGGATGAGTTAAAGGAGAAGTTACTTAGAGTGAGGACAAGTTCTGTCAGGTGAAAGAAGGTGGTGGAAGAGGATGACTGGTTGGGTCTTTGGTCCAGGAAGAAGCAAAGTGCTTTCAGACCTTCTGTGTAGGGGATAGATGTATAAAGGGATTGGATATTCATCATGAAAATGAGGCAGTTTGGTTCAGGGAATCTGAAGTCATTGAGGAGATGATGGGCATGTGAGGTGTCACGGATATAGGTGGGAGGGATTGGACTGGGGAGAAAGGATAGAGCCAAGGTAAAATGAAACTAGTTTGATGGGCCAGGAACAGGCCAGGAACAGGCAGAAACAATGGGTCTGCCTGGATGGTTTACTTTGAGTATCTTGGATAGGAGGTAGAAACAAGCTGTGTAGGGGTGGGTGAGAATGAGGTTGGTGGTTGTGGAGGGGAGATGTCAGAGTTAATGAGATTGGAGATGATGTTGGAGACATTAGCCTGATGTGTAGTGGTGGGATCCTATGGGAGGGGTTGATAGGAGGAGGTGTCTGAGAGCTGTCGGCTGGCTTTGGCAAGGTAGAGGTCAATGAGCTAGACCACAAATGCGCCACCCTTGTCTGGGGGTTTGATGGTGAGATTTTCTGCAGACAGAATAGAGGAAAGAGCATTCTGAGGAGGTGAGGTTGGAATATGAGAGGGGGTGGTGAAGTTGAGATGGTTGATGTCCCGGCAGCAGTTGAAAACAAAAAGGTCTAGAGTGAGCAGCTGGCCAGGAGGAGGTGTCCAGGAGGAGGAAGAAGGCTTGAAGTGGGAGAAAGGGTCTTGGATGTGGTGGAGGGTGGAGAGTCACGGTCATGGAAGTAAGCCTGGAGGTGGAGGGGACAGAAGAAGAGTTTATAATCACGGTGTGTGTGGTACTCATTGAAGTTTGGGTGGAGGGGAACAAATGTGAGGCCCCTGTTGTGGACTGAGCATTCGACTCAGAGAGGGGAAGGTCAGAGGGGATAGTAAAACCCAAGCAAGGGTTAATGGGAATCGATGTTGTGGAGGCTGTTGGGGGAGGGGGTGGAGGGTTGGGGAGGTCCAAGGGTGGAGATGGAAGGTGGGGGATGTTGGAAGGAGGAGGAAGTGGGCTGGAGGGGGGTGGGGCAGTTGGTGGGCAGTGGGACCAAGGGAGATCGGGGGGGTAGGTGGGGAGGTCAGGGGGGAGTGTGAGGTGGGAGAGGTCAGAAGGGGAGGTAGGGGAAGCTGAAGGGGAGGAAAGGGAGAGTTGGGGAGAGGAAGGTAGGAAGGGTAGCCAGAGAGAGGATGGGGAGATGAGGACTGAGTGTTGGGGAGTTGAGGAGATGCGGGGGAGATGGAGGTGGAGTAGAGAGGGGTATAAGAGGATAGGAAAAGAGTAGAGAGGGGGGATGTAAGTTACGAGACCAGTCTATGTGGCAATCTATGTCGGGAGCCATGTGGTGCGTCAACGTGGGAGGCTCCAGCATCTTCTCCTGCAGGTAGCAGCCTGTGTCGGGAGCTCTGGTGAGAAGGGAGCTGGGGTCCGGGATGGAGTGGGCGGCTGTGGCTTCGAGAGTACCAGCGGGTTGGTGGCTGTTGCCTGGGTAGGTGTAGGCAGTGATGACGTCAGGAGCTCTGTGGGGTCATTGGCTGGGGTCGGCATTAGGGTGAGCGTTGGAGACTCCATCAGGTGGGCGGCCAAGGCCACGGTGCAGGTCGGCGGCCGTGGCATTGGGAGAATGAAAAGACCCGGGATACTGGACTTTAAACTGGGGCCAAACTCGAATTCATTCTCATTCCTTAGAAATGCCTCCTTTGAAGATATGTGCCACCAGATTCATAATCAAGCACATCGATGCTTACAGCATATCCTGAACCCATTAACATCCTTCATGTATGGCAGCAGTTGTTTATACAATGTGATAGACAAGAACCACCACTTTCATTCTGTTCTTTTCAAAGAGTAAGGAGAATGCTGGTGAAAGAACTAGGCCAAAATTTTAATGTCTGAAAGAGAATGAAAAGTAACAATTTATTCATATTATTTGGTGGTTTCAATGGTTCAGAATTTCTGTAGATTGAGGGGAAAATATTTTCATAGTATTGAGCATCTACTTCTTTTAATCTACCATTGCAAGTCGGAAGGTGATTCGCGCCTGTTGATAGTTTGATGCTTTCATGGGGATTAAAAATGTGGTGTTAATTATGAAGGGAAGGGTTTACTCCCATGTGGTCCAGTCATCAAAGATGATGAACCATTTGGGCTCTTTTCCTGCCTGTCCATTGCATCTTTCGCTGAGGAGAAAGCATTTCCTTTTGCCTCAGGCAAGCCAGACAATTAAGGCCGGACTTTCACCTGACAGTGAATAATGAATCCTCCCAATGAGCTCCAGCTGTTGAATATGGCTTGCTCCTTTATGAATGGTGATTGGACAACGGGTGTTTGGAAATTCGCACAATATTGGGGCAGACTACAAATAGCGTAACTGATTCCCAATCATTTCTGTCGAACAAACTCTGCAAATTTTAGAATATTTTTAATCTTGAAGGTGACTGGAGCCCATTGCCTGTCAACTGGCAGGTTTCAGACTGTCCTCAACACACTTAGAGGTTGCCCCTCATAGAGGGTGGCATGGTTATCCTCGCCGTTAGCGCGACACTATTACAGCACCAGGACCTGGGTTTGAATCCCATGCTGTCAGCAATGAGTTTGTACCTTCTTCCTGTGAGTTCATGGGTTTCCTCCGGATGCTGTAAAAATACAGAAATGCTGGAAGAGCTCAGCCAGTCTCACAGTGTCCATAAGAGGTAAAGGTATATTATTGAAATTTCGGGCAAGACCAGCGGAGTTCTTCCAGCATTTCTGTGTTTTTACTACAATCACAGTGCTGCAGACATTCACATTTCACTTCTCCCGGCTGCTCTGGCTTCCTCCCACATTTCAAAAACAGACAGGCTTGCCGGTTATTTAGAGTATTTGTGCAGCATGGGCTCATGGGCCGGAAGGGCCTCAATTAAGATTAAATCCAGTTTATGTGTGTGTGTGCACAGATGCTCTCCCAGGACTGGTCTATTGTGCCACTACTCCTGAAGCTTAGTCTGTCCCAAGGTCCTTGTCGCTGTTGTGGCTGTCCCTCGAGGTCGAGGTTGATGGTCATCATTCCATTGATCTATTTATCGGTTCTCCAGTGGCTTATAAGTCAAATCTTGGAAAGTGGCCCACTGAGCAAAGACCCCTGTGCGTTTATTTGTTTAACATGTACTTGATGTTACACTCCAAGAAGCAAAGAAGCACACGATACTTCGCAAATCAACCAACTGGTTCCAATGGCCTGGAAACCACAACGATCAGAGCCCTTGGATTTTTTGCGGCCTTTGTTTGCCTTCACAGCCATTGAATTCAGAGTAACTTCATCCACCTGTTCCACCATTGAGGACTTGGTGGGATTGTTCTTCTGTCTGGACCTAACCCTCGACCTTAATGCCATGGGTGGCCCTACCAGGAGCATTGCTCCTGACGGCATTGCTCTCAGGACCACACAAGCTTCTCCACCACGACAAGGTGACAATTCAAGGTACTGCTGTTTCTCTGAAGGTTGTATTGTTGCCTTGCCTTCAGCTATGTGTCTGCTGCAGTGTGCCTGGTATTCAGCATCCACTGAGCTGGTCCTCATCACTTCTAACCTGGCTCTAGCTTCTGCGCTCTGAAATATCTTTCCGACCTCATCCTTTCCTTGTCTAGTTGATTGGCTCTGAACTCCTGGAAACTTGGTGGATTTAAACCAGAATTCACATGGCATAGGGATTCATATGGGAGAAAAGCTACCAGGTCTTCACAAGACTTTACCGCAGGCACATCTCAGGGTAGTGACCTGCTGGAGTTTTATAAAATCATGAGGAGCAGAGATAAAGTGAAAGCTCATAGTTTTTTTTTAGCCCAGGAGAGATGATTCCAGAACTATAGGTTTAAGGTGGCAGTGCAAAGGCACCCAAGGAGCACCCATAGAGCAAATGTTTCACTCAGAGGGTGGTCTGTATCTGGAATGAGTTGCCAGAGGAGGCTATAGAAATGGGTACAATTAGAATGTTCAAAATAAATGTGGACAAATAGGAAGGACTAAGAAAAATATGGAGACAACTAGATCCACCACAGGATGCCAACTTGGTCAGCATGGACGAGTTGGCCAGAGGGCCTGTTCTGTACTATACGATTTCATGATGGTACAGCGGCAGGCCAGCGTGGGACCGATGTAAGATCTCACCTTACATCACTTGGAATCTCAGGGTTTCTAGATCAGCAATTTTTTTTTTAAAGGCCAGATCTTTTCAAACAATGTGGACACTTATTATGCCCCGTCCATTGGCTCTGGTGGCCGATCGTTCTTTACAACTGTCTCCAAATTCGGTTTGCTGGCAGCCTCCAAGCAATTGACAAGTCAACTTCTTCCAATCACAAGTCTGCTAACTTTCCAGAAATTGACTTTCTCCAACTTCCATGCACAATTCTCTCTCTCTCTAACTAGGACATAGGTCTCAACCATAGCCATACCAAAACACAAGAATGGCTTTGAGCGACCACTGCAAATCTTGTGTGCCACAATAGCTGTTTACTTTACTGCAAATCTTAAACACAGTGTGCCACAGGTGCTGTTTACTTGCTTGTGAATAATCTATCTTTCTGATTCAAACTAATTTAAGACTCTACTTTAACCAACTAGAGAAAACTGAAGTTCTTCACTTCTTTGGAAGAAAAGAAATGGCCTCATCTCCATCTTATTTTTAAGGGTTGCTGAGAGTTCTAGGCTTTCACACACAAGGAAACCCTTTCAACATCATTTGTTTCCCTCAAACCACTCTTCTCAACTCCAGAAAATACAAGCCTTATCTGACTAACCTTTCCTCGGAGGACAGCCCACCCTTTCTGGATATTTGTGTCATAACCTTCTCCAACTTTACCTAACACATTATTGCCCTTTTTTAAATAAGGAAGGCACATCTGGCGTACACGGCAAAACAACAACATCCGAGAGCTGTTCCAATTATTATGGTGTGTGACAACCAACCTCTCGTGGATCATGGACTTGGACACCTGAATCCCTTTGCAGCTCAGAACTCTGCAGTCTCCTACCTTTTAGATCAGTGGTTGTCAAACTGCCCCCCTCAACTCACATTCCACCTTAAGTAATCTCTATGCTATCAGAGCTCTGTGATTAGTAAGAGGTTGCTTAAGGTGGTATGTGAGTGGAAAGAAAATATTTTAATTGTACCTAATTGATTCGTTATGTGCATGGTTTCATTGCTCCAAAGGAAATGGGCCAATAACTGTTTTTCTCAAGCAAAATATTTCAGTAACTTCCCACTCACATCCCACCTTAAGCAATCCCTTACTAATCAAGAGCCCTGATGGCATAGGGATTATTTAAGGTGAGATGTGAGTTTAGGTGTGCAGCTTGAAAAACACTGGTTTACATTATTCACTTCATATTAATGTTGGTAAACGATGACTACTTTCAAATCCACACCCTGTACAGTATTCAGAATCTCCATTTTTCTATCTTTTATACTTGGCCTGCACCCTGCCTCAGCATTAGTATGTCACAAATCACAGTCTCAACTGAGCTCATCGTTGACAGTGTCATGTCAAGTCACCTTTATTTATCATTTGTGCCATGCTCGCACAGTAAAGACGAGATAGCGTTTCTCCAGGACCACAGAGCATATTTACATAAATATCGGTTAGAATAGAAGTTAAACACATTAAAATATTAGGACATATATAACAGTCCACGGTACCCTATCCATAAACGTTCTAGGATTTCAGGAGTCTGATGGCTTGGGGGGGGGGGAGCTGTTGCCAAATCTGGATGTTAGGGCCCGAGTGCTACAATACCTCTTACCAGAGGGCAGAAGGGAGAACAGTTTACATGAGGGATGTGTGGGGTCCTTTACAATGTTTATTGCCTTTTGCCTGCATCAAGTGTTGTAGATGTCCCTCATGGTAGGGGGAGAGCCCAGAATGATTTTTTCCACTGACTTCACTCTCCTCTGCAGGGTCTTGCAGTCTGAGGAGGTACAGCTTCCAAACCAGCTGGGTGATGCAGTTGTACAAGATGTTCTTGATACTTCCTGTGTAGAATGTGGTGAGGATGGAGGGTGGGAGCAGAACTTTCCTCAGCCTTTGCTGCTGGGCTTTCTTGACTATAGAGCTGGTGTTAGGGGACCAGGTGAGATTCTTCACTCCAAGGAACTTGATACTCTTGATGACCTCAATGGTGGGGCTGTCAGTGTTCAGCAGAGTGTGGTCTCTTGAGGTCAATCACTATCTCTTTTTTTTTGATGTTCAGATACAGATTGTTGGCTGTGCACCAGTCCAATAGCGACTGCACCTCATCACTGTCAGCGATGTGGTACGAGCTGTGTTTAACTGCAGTTGTGGTTCAACAAAGTGAACAGCCGTGGACTCAGCCCATAGCCCTGTGGGCTTCTGTCCTCAGTGTGATGGTCTTGGAGATGTTGCTACTGATCCAGACTGCCCAAAGTCTCCCCAACAGGAAGTCGAGAATCCAAAGGCAGAGGGTAGCTCGGAGCCCAATATGAAGAATGGACATTCTGACTGCATGGTGTGAATTTGAAAGGAGACTGTTTGTTCACCAATATAAGAAAGGTGCATGCCATCCATGAAGTGAGATTACCGAGCTTGGAGGTGTCCGAGTGTCTCAACTACTCTGTTACTTCTGACTTGCCCTACGCAAGTTGGCCTTTTGGAAAGTCTGATAACATTGCCTGTAGTCTGTGCCAAAAATATGTTCTCACCAAATCAGTTGATGATCTAATCACATCTTGGGCTGGGCCATAATATCAGGACCTCTTTCTAACTGGTATAAAGATACGAGTCATCCAACTTTTTGCCATTGCTTCTCTCCACATTTCATCAAATCCAAAAATTCTCTTCTGAATTTTTTGTCAGACCAGCCATTTGGAAGTTCTTCTCTCTAGGTCTCTCTAGAGCCCAGAACTGTTTCTCTTCCAGTAGAATTTATTTGATTCTGCAATTAAAAATAGCAGCTGAAAAATGTATTGAAGTCTTGGGTTTTAATTCCCTTTCAGAAAAGGTTATCAACATGATAATGTTTTCATTCAAAATCAAAAAGCAAATACCAGTTGGATGAAGTCAAAAATTTGAATTGTTTTGGAATGTCTTCTTTTACTTTTTTTCAGAACGATTCCATTGAACCCAAGCCTTTCTTCTTCAAAAACTCCGACATGATTGACTGCCCAAGTTAGCACATTTCTTACACAGACCACCAATCAGTTTCCCGTCCTTTCACAGTGTCAAATTGATTGTCGTGGGTCATGATATTGACAGTCTGCCTCTGCTTATCCTTGTCTATAGCTTTTGATGCATTGCATCACAGCATTCTTCTCCATCACTGTCCATTTAGAAGTGGCCTGCTTGCCCTGATAGTAATCTTATCCATCCAGGGATTGCAGGAGAGCACCTTTTCCTTCTGAACCTCTTCCTCAGGTGAGTGCCTGCCAAGGATCTCTCCTTGATGCATCCTCCTCTTTCTAATCATCATGCTGGATCTTGACAACCTCATCTGATAACACAGTCCGGGTCCCACACACAAAGCAACGCGAACCATGGCTACACTTCACTTAATCTTTCTGGTGTCTGTCGACTCTTCTGAATGAGAGAGTGAGAGTGATTCCTTCACCATGGTTTCTCAAACATAAAGCAAGAGTAGTGCTCAATCTTCGTAAAACAGCTCAATCCACAAATGGAATAAAAGAATCTTAGATGAGACATGGATGCAATAAAAGCTTCTGGGTATGAGGGAGGGAAGGACTATATTATTGGGGAGTAGGTTTATATGGGTCAGGGCAACATCATGGGCTAAAAGGCCTGTACTGTGCTGTAATGCTTTATGTATTACTGCATCCAATTCTGGTTCTCTAACTTCAGGGATATAATTAAAGTCCAAGAAAGGGTGCAGGAGAGATACTGAAGTGATATCAGAAGTGAGGCAAAGATACACGTATCATACTGCTGCAGAGATGGGAAAACAGGGTTTTGTACCAGGAATTGTCTACAAAGGCAAGGACAACTTGATGGACTAAATGGCCTCACCAGCGCCATAAATACATTTTGATCCTGTCCGGTGGTAATATTTTGTCATCCAGTCAAATTTTATGTGATAATGCTGTCAGCTCTTCAACAATTGTTTCACACTAGAAAGTTCCTCTGGGAGCTGATTCACCAACTGGATACTCTTTGGTCATAGTTCCCACCTCGTTGTTGTACTTTCAAGAGGAAGCGGGTCACTGAGACGTTCCACCTGCAAAATGAACCAAAGGTGCAGAAGATCATGGTGGGTTTAAGCAGGGGAAATGAAGAGAAGCAGTTGCCCACTGGGATGGTTCAGGAACCAGAGGGTACGGTGTGCAGAGCAAGAAATGTAAAGAGAAACAGTTCTCCTGTCAAATGTTGTGATGACCTGGATCTCTGCAAGATGGGTGGAAATAGAATCATTCAAGGATTTCTGACAGGAATTACGCACTGACCAACCAGGTTGAATTGCGTCCTCCTTAATATTGCTGGCAACAGTGGGCCTGGTCCCTGCGGCACATCACTGGCCACAGTGCATACAAATTGAAGAACAATTCTCCACAGCCATCCTCTGACCCCAACCACTGAGCCAGAGGAAGCCATCTCCTTCTTTGGCTTGGCTTCGCGGACGAAGATTCATGGAGGGGTAATGTCCACGGCAGCTGCAGGCTCGTTTGTGGCTGACAAGTCCGATGCGGGACAGGCAGACACGGTTGCAGCGGTTGCAAGGGAAAAATGGCTGGTTGGTGTTAGGTTTTCCTCCTTTGCCTTTTGTCAGTGAGGTGGGCTCTGCGGTCTTCTTCAAAGGAGGTTGCTGCCCGCCGAACTGTGAGGTGCCAAGATGCACGGTCTGAGGCGAGATCAGCCCACTGGCGGTGGTCAATGTGGCAGGCACCAAGAACGGATACAATTACACCATTCGAAGGATATTTGGACAGACGCATGGAGTTCAGCAAGAAGATCTGTAGATGCTGGGGTTGAATCCCAGGCTTTCACACACAAGGGATGTGTCCAATACCTTTTGGAGGGTTTTACACTCTGGAGTATTGATGTCCCCATACTAGTCTGTGATGCAGCCGGTCAGCACACTTTTACTGCACACCTCTGTAGAAATTTGCCAGGGTTTCTGGTGTCATACCAAACCTCCGTAAATTCTTGAGGAAGTAGGCCAAAGAATATTTTGTACAAGATGCATTGATCTTCTGAAGCATCAGCATTTCAATTCAGCATTAGTAGCGTGCCAGATTCTTTTTTCCAAAAATAAACTTTGTTCACAATAAAAGTAAACACAAAGGAAAGCAGTGGAAAATCTTATCACAGCCTGAATATTATATTCCTATCTATATTTTGTTCCCAAACATTGTGCTATTAACCATGATTTTTGTGGCATAGCACTGTGGTCACTATTGTGGATATTACCCACTTTGAGCAGCTCCTCAACGCCTGGTAGCGGAAGGCCCTCAATTATGGACCTTCCACATAAAGCCCTCATGTGAATTGCAGCAAGTCTCAGGCAAGCCCTTAGCACGTATTCCTGCAGCCTGGAATATGCCAGTCAGCAGCATTGCCGCACTGAAGGAGCAGCAAGTTCCAGGCAGACTAAAGCGGGGGGGGGGGGGGGGGGGCGGTCTTTCACTGAGTTGGTGATCCCCCAGCAGCCCTGGATGTCTGTCTCGGCGTGCATTCCTGGAAACAGTACATGAATCAGAGTCCATTGTCACACTGCTGCTGGGGATGAACCATGATGAGGAGCTTTGGATCCTTTTCCACACACACTGAGCAAATCCACAGTCTGTCAAGAGGCAGGAGATGGTCTCCAGTCCACTGCAGTCGTCTCAGGGAGAATGTGCATTATGGATGATTTTCCATTCATACCACAGAACAATAAGGTGCAGAAACAGGGCCTTCCACCTTCTAGTCTGTGCTGCAATATTATTCTGCCTCGTCCCACTGACCGGTACCCAGTCCATAGCCCGGTGCCCATCTCATCCATGTACCTGTCCAAATTTTTCTTAAATGTTAAAAGTGAGCCCACATTTACCACTTCAATTAACAACGTCTACACTTTCACCACTCTCTGCATAAAGAAATCCTCCAATATTCATCTAAACCTCGCCTTTCACCCTTAAGATGTCCTCTGGTTTGTATCATGCCCTCTGGTTTAAACTGCGGTAAAAGCCTGCTTCTTGAATTCACTCTGTTTAAACCCATCATAATTTTGTAAATCTCTATCAAATTTCCCCTCATTCTTCTGCGCTACATGGAATAAAGTCCTAACCTGTTTACCCTTTCTCTGTATCTCAGTTCCTCAAATCTCAGCAACATCCTAGTAAATGTTTTATGCCCTCTTTCAACCTTACTGATAATTTCCTGGAGAACTGCACACAATACAGGCTGGGTTACGAACAACTCGTATTTATGAATGTGCTGTTCTCCAATTCGCACATAATGTTACCTCACGATCACTGATTAAGATCCATAAGTACCTGTTCTGCCTTACGTACAAATTCAGCTTATGGACAGTCCCAGATAATGGAACTCATTCATAACCTGGGGATATGGCCTTGTACAACTTTACTATAACATCCCAACTTTCATACTCAGTACTTTGATTTATGAAGGCAAGTGTGCCAAAAGCTCTCTTTACAACCCTATTTACCTGTGACACCACTGTCATGGAATGATGTATCTGTATTCCCAGATCCTTCTGTTCTACTGCACTCCTCAGTCCCCTATCATTTACCATGCATGACCTTCCTTGTTTTGTCATTCTGAAATGGATCACCTCATACTTATCTGCATTAAATTCCATCTGCTATTTTGTAGCCCATTTTCCCATCTGGTCCAGACCCCAGTTTAAGCTCTGAAAACTTCTTTGCTATCAACAACACCTCCAATCTTTGTGTCATCTGCAAACTTGCTGATCCGGTCCAGATCAGGGGTGGGCAACCTTTTAAAAAAAATCACATAAAACCTGAAATATTCCCTATGCCATAAGTACTCTAAAGTCAGTAAGGGATTGCTTAAGGTGGTACGTAAGTGGAAAGAAAAAGTTTTAATTGTACTTAATTGACTCGCTATGTGCGCGGTTTCAGAGCTCCAAAGGAAATGGGCCAATGACAATTTTTCTCAAACAAAATATTTCAGTAACAATTGGGTCTAGAGCAGTGATTCTCAACCTTCCTATCCCATTCACATTCCACCTTAAGCAATCCCTTACCAATCATTGAGCACCGATGGCATAGGGATTACTTAAAAAAAAGGTTGTCCACCCCAATCTAGATCATTGATATAGATGACAAGCAACAATGGACCCAGCACTGCTCCCTGAAGCACACCACTAGTTACAGTCAGAGAGGCAATCATTCACTACCATTGTCTGGCTTCTCCCATATAGTAAATGCCAAATCAGTTTACTACCTCACAGGCCTTACTAAAGTCCATGTAGACAACATCCACACCCTTTCCTCCATCAACCTTCCTGGTAACCTTCTCAAAACACTGACCAAAGCCACCTTGACTATAGATAGTCATTCCCTGACTATCTAAATACTTATATATCTAATATCTTAGAACACATTCCCATAACTTAACTATTACTGGTGTCAGGGTCACCATCCTATAATTTCCTGGAGTCTTTTGCAGCACCACACAAACTATCTTCCAATCATCCAGCACCTCACGCATGGCCAAGGACATTTTAAATACATTTACCAGGTCCACTCCACTTTCTATACCAGCCTCCATTAAGGTCAGAAGGAATATCTTGCCAGGCCTTGGGGAATTATCCACCCTCATTCACTTTAAGACAGCAAGCATCTCCTCCTCTTTAACTGGTACATGTTCCATGACCTCACTGTGTGTTTGTCTCACTTCTCTAGGTTCTATGTCAGTTTCCTGAGTAAATACAGATGCAAAAATCACATTTAAAATCTCCCCCATCTCTTTTGGCTCCATACATAGCCAACCACTCTAATGGTTGGCCATGGTTTGAGGATAATAGGCAAACCATTTAGGTCTGAGATGAGGAGGAATTTCTTTACCCAGAGAGTGGTGAATCTGTGGAATTCATTGCCACAGAGGGCAGTAGACGCAGGTTCATTAAATATATTTAAGAGGGAATTAGATATATTTTTTCAGTATAAGGGTATTAAAGGTTACGGAGAGAAGGCGGGGACGGGGTACTGAACTTTAAGATCAGCCATGATCTCGTTGAATGGCGGAGCAGGCTCGAAGGGTCGAATGATCTACTCCTGCTCCTATCTTATATGTTTCTATGTTTATCTTCAAGAGGACCAATTTTGTCCCTTACTATCCTTTTGCTCTTAATATACCTGTAGAAGCCCTCAGAATTTTACTTCATCTTGTCTGCCAAAGGAACCTCA
The DNA here is from genome assembly GCF_036971445.1 of Narcine bancroftii. Taxonomy (NCBI): domain Eukaryota; kingdom Metazoa; phylum Chordata; class Chondrichthyes; order Torpediniformes; family Narcinidae; genus Narcine; species Narcine bancroftii. The sequence continues at coordinate 61,732,833 of NC_091479.1, read as the reverse complement.
TGTCTTCATTTAGCCAAATTGATTTCCTTCACAAGTTTTTTTATACTCCTCAAGTACCTCATTTGCTCCTTGTTGCCTACACCTGCTATATACCTCTCTCTTCTTAACCAAATCCCCTAAATTCCTTGAAAACCAAAGTTCCTTATACCTGTTAACTTTGCATTTAATCCTGACAGAAGCATGCAAACTCTACTCTTAAAATTTTGCCTTAGAAGGACTTCCACGTATCGAGCACACCTTTGCCATAAAATAACCTATTCCAATCCACGCTTGCTAGATCCTTTCTCGTTTCTTCAAAATTGAGCTTTCTCCAATTTAGAATCTCAACTTGAGGACCAGACCTATCCTTCTCCATAATTATCTTTAAAGTAATGGCATAACGATCACTGAACCCAAAATGTTCCCCTACATATACTTCTGTCACCTGTCCTGTCTCATTCCCTAATAGGAGGTCCAATATTGCACTCTCTCTAGTTGGTACCTCTATATATCGATTTAGAAAACTTTCCTTTCTTCTAACCTCAGCTCCTGCACCACTACCTCGGCTTGCCAAAGCCTCAAAGTCCCACTCTGACACTAGCCGCTCCCACAATGGTTGTTTCACTTAAGATCCCCTTCCTTTTATTAAATTTTAAATTTACATTTAGACATCCCCTTCCCTTTATTGAATTTTAAATTTCTTTTTTTTCTTTGGCTTGGCTTCGCGGACGAAGATTTATGGAGGGGGTCCACGTCAGCTGCAGGCTCGTTTGTGGCTGACAAGTCCGATGTGGGACAGGCAGACACGGTTGCAGCAGTTGCAGGGGAAAATTTGTTGGTTGGGGTTGGGTGTTGGGTTTTTCCTCCTTTGTCTTTTGTCAGTGAGGTGGGCTCTGTGGTCTTCTTCAAAGGAGGTTACTGCCCGCCGAACTGTGAGGCGCCAAGATGCACGGTTTGAGGCGATATCAGCCCACTGGCGGTGGTCAATGTGGCAGGCACCAAGAGATTTCTTTAGGCAGTCCTTGTACCTCTTCTTTGGTGCACCTCTGTCACGGTGGCCAGTGGAGAGCTCGCCATATAACACGATCTTGGGAAGGTGATGGTCCTCCATTCTGGAGACGTTTTTACATTTAGACATTTAGACATACAGCACGGTAATAGGCCATTTTGGCCTACGTGCCCATGCTGTCCAATTACATCCAATTGACCTACAATCCCTGGTATGTTTCGAATGGTGGGAGGAATCCAGATCCCCTAGAGGAAACCCACGCAGATATGGGGAGAACTTACAAACTCCTTACAAAGAGCCCTGTCCCTGATCCCAATCATTGTTGCTGTACTTGCTACTCTAACTTATTGGCTGCAGCTCATTGGCTGATGTATAAAGTTAAATAAAAGTGCCTACCTTTCCCAGTGCTTTTTAAAAGATTGTCTCTTGTTCCAATTTCTGCTCTCACAAGCTCCCAACGAGAACAGGAAGGATATGACCGGGAGGACTCCTCTCACTGCCAGCCAGGCCAAGTCCTAGTGCTTATGAGTCAGCATTGATGATAAGACATTCTGCTAGATGAATTGGGCATTCTGCTCAGGGATCTACCCTACAGTATCTACTGAGTCCTTGTCCCTCAGTGTCTGCAGGCCATTCTGTGCTAAACACTGCCTGAAGGACCGGTGGTCAAAGGTGTTTGTCGAGAAAAATAATTTACACGAAGGATAAGTGATGTGGTGAAGTCCAGATGTCTAGGATATTGTGCAGCAATGTGACCAGGCCCATACCTCGCTACACCAGGGACAGGTAGACCTCAGCACACAGCGGCACTCATACTTTGGCCTGAAGCAGCAACAACATCAGGATGAGGATGACGTTCAGTATGACCTTGCCTGGTGGCATGAACATGGTGACCCTTTGGACCATATCCATTTTGGATCCCCATATGAGCCGCAAGACTGCTCTGGTGACCGCCCGGACAGAGGTGTGGGGGATGGGCCATACCAACTCCACGAATAGCTGTACCTAGAGTACCTCACACCTGATTCCTTGCTATTGAGAGGGAGCTCCTACCCTTCCCTGCCTGGCAGAACTTTCTCACCATCAATAACTTACCCTTTAGCTCATTCCACTTTCTCCAAGTCAAAAAGGCAGTCATGGCTACATGTATGGGTCCCAGCTATGCCTGGCTTTTTGTGGCTTGTGGAGAAGTCCATGCTACAGGCCTACACAGGCAAGGCTCCTCAACTCTTCTTCTGCTACATTGCCAACTAAATCAGTGCTGCCTCCTGCACCCGTGATGAGCTCGTCAACTTTATTCACTCTGCAGCTAATTTTCACACCGACCTCAAATTCGTGTTCCATCTCTGGGAATGCTCTCATCATTCTCTGTCTCCACCTCGGGAGACAAACTCTCTGAAGATAAAACCTATGTACTCCCACAATTACCTCATCCGCACTTCTTCACATCCTGTCCCCTGTATTTTCTTCCTTTCTCTGAATTCTTCCACCTGCATCGCATCTGTTTCCAGGATGAGGTCTTCCATCCCGGAACATCCGAGATGTCCTCCTTCTTCCAAAATGTAGCCTCCCATTCCCTGCAATCCACTCAACCCTCTCCTGCATCTCTTATATTTCCCGCACATCTGCCCTGGCCCCTCCAGCCTTGAGACATAACAAGGACAGTATTCCCCTAGTCCTCACCTCCCATCCCACCAGTCTCCTCATTCAGCATATTTTTATCTGCAATTTTTTCCACCTGCAACATGATCACCACCACCATGTCCCCCTGTCCTCCTCTCTCCACTTTTCACAGGAACCTCTTGTTCTGGGACACTCTCAGCTTTTTTTTTTCTGCCCTCCCACCCATTTTCACCCATGACCTCTTACCTATAGCCTGTATTCCTCTTCCTGCCCCTTTCTCCCTCTTCTCCTCCCCCCCCACCATCTTTTTATTTTGGCACCTCCCTGCTTTTTGCTCATCTCAAAAGGAGCTCGGGCTCAAAAAGCTGGTTACCCCTTACATTCTATCAATGCTATGTGACCTGGCTGGTACCTCCAGCACTTTTAGGTACGGCGCTTTGATCTATGTTCCTCCACTGCCTGGCATATCACCCTTTTCCTTCCTGATGTATTCAGCAAAGATGGAGAAGTGTGGGCAACCTGCCCAACTCTAGTATTGATGAGGAAGCTATGTCTTTCCTTCCCATTAATTTGGATTGCACTGAGGATTTTCCAGTAGTGCAATTGAATCCAATTTCTCTCCAAAGCTCATTTTGGAGAACTCATCAATCACGTTCTTATGGAATATGCAGTGCAAGCTGACCAGGCAGGTGTCCACCATCTTGTCCTGCTTATCAGGATGTTATTTTCACTTGCCAACAAGCTCTGGGTAGGCTGCGTACCAGAGTGCTCAATCAACACAACGTCCGCATCTCCACAAAGCTGAAAGTCTACAGAGCTGTAGTCATCCCTTCTTTCCTATATGGATGTGAGACCTGGACTCTGTACTGACGTCACATCAAACAACTGAAAAAGTTCCTTGGCATCCGTTGTCAAGATCTGTGTCTCCAAACTGGAGGACTTGGATCAAGCGAAGTCCACCAGCATTGAATCTCTGATCATCAGAGCCCAGATACAATGGGTGCGACATGACATCAGAATGGTCGACCACCATATGCCTCGGCAGCTGACCTATAGTGAATTGAAGACTGGAAGGAGACCTCAAGGTCGTCCATACAAGCTCTATAACGAAGGAAATCCTACGCTACTGTGGCATTCAGCCAAGAGATCTAGAAGCTGCGGCTGCTGAGAGATCCTGTTGCCGAGCCCTGTACTACAAAGCCCTCACCAGTTGCCAAAAACTGATGGAAAACCGTGAATGGTTTCGCAAAGCAGCAGACACAGTTATACAAAAATGGACTTCGAGTGCCCCTATTGGAGCCGAGAGCCTCTTTCCTCTGGCGATGAGCCCCGATCTGAGCGCCTGCTCCTTCTCCCGTCAATGGGCATTGATCTGAGCTCCTTATCAGCCTGATCCTGTCATCCTGTCTGGGACTGCAAAGTCACCTTCATGTCCACAGATGAACTGTACAGCAATGCCTCTTCTTCGAACTGAAAGACGACGAATACCTATTTTCACTTGGGAATGCACTTTATCTCATTATCAGTGACCCAAGTAACAGTGTTCAATTGTTTGTCTTCTACAATATTTGGAGACAACATTGATATGCTGAGAGTGAGAAATCTGCTGCCTTCACATTGTAAATTGAATACTTCAGTAACAATGTTCCTGTTTGACATTTGAAGAAATAAATCTTAATGCATTTTTCTTTCATCTCTATCGCATTATTCCTCACAGTTGTGTTTCCATGTTCATAAAAATGGTAATTTACCTCAAATTTATTTGTATTGTAATTGGTCAGATCAAAATATTTTGTAAAGGATCAAGATATGACACAGCCTCATTCTGTGTGATATGTCACACTCCAGCAGAATCTATAGTAATAATCATAACTTTAGGAAAAAAAACTCAATGATGATTTCCTGTTTGAGAGGAATAAGTTCTGTTGGACTCAGGGGAGCAAGATTTGATGAGGCCATTGAGCCTGCTTTTAAATACCACACTGCTTCTGATTACTTCACTGCCATAGAAGAGTGGTTCATGTTATCAAAGAGGATGAAGAAACGATTATCTCTTGGCTAAGGCTTGAAATGTTTTCGTTGAGTTAAATATCCCCCATTGAGGTCATGTCAGATTAAGGTACTGGATAATGGTTTTAGGAAACCCGCAGAGTCTTCATTGAATAGCAGCCTTCCATCGAACACCACCTGCTCGAGGAAATCTCTCTCAATTAGTTCACTGGCCAGGCAGATGCTTGAGCATCAGATGAGATCAAATCGTCAGTCCCTTCTGTGTATTCTTTATCCACCATGATACGTGGAAGGATTATTCCTGAGGTAGTGCCCATGACAGAGCTATCAATGTTATTTTTTATTTCAGAAATTGCTGTTTAATTTTGAATTGGCTGTTGAAACAGTCATTAATTCCTTTACATTGGAATCACATCTGCTGTTGAGGCTTTCCTATAATAGAAAGTAAATTTGCATCTCACTCACTGGAATATGTGAATGCAGCACAGAATTGTCCTTTTTTCCTTACATTTGAGGAGACTGTTTGGAATAGGGTGGAATTTGTCAAGCCCAGAAATAGCTTCTTAATGCAGCGATCAGAATTTAAAAGTTTATTCCCACTGGGGGAGCAAAGAAGTAGAATTTTATTCAACAGTCGTTTCTCTGAAAGAGTTTTGGTGCCAAATTAGTCACAGCCATGCTCCTCTGCATAGTGAAACACGAAAGTCTGCAGACGCTGTGATTTTCGTAAAGACACACCAAAATGCTGGAGGAGCTCAGTCAGTCTTTTCAGCGCCTCAAGACAAAGTTAGATTGCCGATGTTTCGAGCTTGAGCCCTTTATTTTATGATTCTTTATTTATCGCACTATGAACCATATCAACTAATATATTTACAGATGCATCTCTTTAAATATTCACAGTGACATTTTCTCTTTTTTTCCCCCCCCCCCATCCCTCCCTTCCCCCTTCCCACCCCCCCCTCCAAAAATAGTAAATATTGGACATATAAAATACAATAAAACAATATCTTTATACAAAAGGAATACAAACAAAAAAGATGTATCATCTACTTATTCAGATTAAATCTGATCATGTTTATCTTCTTATCATTTTAGGTGGTGGTGGTCCAAGGCCTGCTCTTTCTGTTATGACACATATATCGTTCCCAGGTTTTTTCAATCATTGTGACTTTGTCTTTTAAATTATTTGTGATTTTTTTTTCCAATGGGATACACTTAAACTTGGTTATATATTCCATTAATGTTTATAGTCATATGGTCCAACGTGGCCATCTTATATCTTTATTTTCACTTTTCCGCCTCTTCACCACCTCTTTCCCTTTTTTCCATTAATGTTTTTTAAGTTTTCCTTTTTAATCTCAATATATGACAACGCATTTAAGACATGAAATACCTCAACAATCCCACAAGCAATAACCCTGTAACCCCAAATGAACCTCCCCATCCTTGACGGCAACCACAACTCCCCATTCCATTTGGTTTGCTAACTTACTCTCAACCATCAACCGATTTCACAATAACCATTATTCTCCCACCCTCAGCCCCTCCCCAGAGAACACTAATTTCTCATACTTATAACAAAGCTCTCTCTCTTTTTTTTCCCCCTTCTTCCCTTTCTCTTATCCATCTTTAAATCTTTATATATACATTATCTTTACTTTGTATTTTTACATATTTTTGTATATTTTCTTGCCTGACATCCTTCTTGTCACTCCTCCTCCTCTCTTCTGTCCTGCAAATGTTCACCAAATTCTTGGGCTTTCTTTGGGTCCGAGAACATTTTTGGGTCATTCCTCAGGAATGAATACTTTGAGTACTGCTGGATGTCTTAATATAAAGTTATACCCTTCCTTCCATAAGATTGTTTTCGCCATGTTGAATTCCTTCCTCTTCTTTAAAAGTTCAAAGCTTATGTCTGGGTAAAATAATATTTTTTGTCCCTTATATTCCAATGGCTTATTGTCTTCTCTAACCTTCTTTCTTGCCTGCTCCAGTATGTTCTCTCTTGTTGTATATCTTAGAAATTTTACCAATATGGATCTCGGTTTTTGGTGTGGTGGCTGTTTCGGTACTAGCGCTCTATGCGCCCTTTCAATTTCTATTTCTTCATGTGAATCTGTCGTTCCCAGCATCTTTGGGATCCATCCTTTTATAAATTCCTTCATATCTGACCCTTCTTTGCCTTCTTTCAGGCCAACTATTTTTATGTTGTTTCGCCGACTATAGTTTTCCAATACGTCAATTTTTTGTGACAATAAATCTTGTGTCTCTAATTTTTTTTCCGCTCTCTTCCAACTTCCGTCCTAAATCATCTATCTCCGTTTCTACAGCAGCTTCTCATTCCTCCACATTTTCTTCTCTTTTCCCTATTTCAGTCATGACCAACTCTAAGCTTTGCATTCTGTCTTCAGCTCTTTTCATTTTTCTTTTGATTGAACTAAATTCTAATGCTAGCCATTCTTTTAATGACCTCCTTTGTTCTTTGAAAAAGGCTTTATCTAAACTTTGTCCTTCTATTTTACCTTCTTCTTTCCTTTGAAATTCATGATCTTCTTCCTCCTCTTCTTTTGATTCTGTATCTATGCCTGTGTTGTCTTCTTCTCTTCTCTGTATCTGTGTATCTTCATCCTTCTCTGATGAGTGGCTTCTGTATCCTTGCTGGGCCTCCAGCTGCTGTGTTTCCTGTTGTTGGGCCTCCTGCCGCAGGCTGACCCATTGTTGGGCCTCCCGCTGCAGGTCGACCTGATGCTGGGCCCCCTGCTGCGGGCTGACCCACTGCAGGGCATCCTGCCGTAGGTCGTCCCCCTGCCGGTCGCCCCATTGCCGCTCATCCTCTTCCCGCCCTTCATTTTCTTTCTCACCATTCTTCTTTTCTTCTTTCTTGCTTGCTTCCCCCAGCCGAACGCCCCGATACCGCAGGTGGCCGCTCCCCAGTCGAGTCCTCCTCCCGCCGGCATTAACCTTTTCTTTTTCTTGTGCATTGCGCATGCGCAATTCTTCGCGCATGTACAGTTGCGCACCTCTTCTTGGTTCTGAGAGCCAATTTTGGAGTCCACCAGTCAGGAGGACACCACTCCCCTGAGGACTCACCAACACTGGAGATCGGCCACTCCTCTCCACGGTGGCTCTCTGCTCCGACTTGCAGGTAAGGCCTTCTTTCTTCTCCAGTAATTTTCCTTCTTCCCTTTTCTCTGTTATTCTTACTTTTTTTTCTTTTAGGTGCCATCTTCTGTCGCTTCTCTGTAACTTTATCTTTCTCTTCCTGTATTTTTTTGTTCATTGAGCTCTATTTTTTCTTTTCTCTGTTTCCACCCGACCAGCAACTACTCCATCACGTGACTCCTCTGAGCTTGAGCCCTTCTTCAAGGAGAAGGTAGAATAAGATAGAAGCAGGATTATACCAGGAAGTCTCAGGAATTAAACAATGGGTGAGGAATCCAGACCAACAATAGGTGTTAATTGGATGGGATGAGCGACTAGTTGAATTTATCATGTCTGTGTGAAAGGAGCGGTAATGGAGAGACAGAGCTAGGGGAGGGCAACGAAAGCCAGAGAAGGGGCCCAGTTGGAAGATGAGGTGTTGTTCCTCTAATTTACAGGTGGTCTCAGTCTGGCAGTGCAGGAGACCATGGACAGACATGTCAGCAAGGGAATGGGATGAAGAATTGAAATGGGTGGCCACTGGGAGAGCCACACTATTTTAGCAGGCAGAGCCGAGGGGCTCAATAAACAGGCATATGAATTTTCTATGTTTCGGCAGATTTCCACAGTTTTTAAATCCATGTTTTTGCATGATTTTTATGTTCAGGAGCTCTGATTGGCCGAATAAGGAGCTCAGATCGGGGCCCATCACCGGCAAAAGGAGCAGGCTCTCAGCTCGGATTGGATCTGATTACTGTGGAGCTCTCGGCTGCCAGGACCACCCCCCATCGCCCATCCCAGACTGCAGTCATTTCAGAGGGGGTGGTGTGGTGGACGGGCGGCTGGCTCCCGGCCTGCTACCGTGGTGCAGGTCAAACTCGTGGACTGTTTCCCCCCAGGAGAGATGCACCATCTGCGAAGCACAAGCGGGGGGAAACGGAGCTCGGGGCACTGTGGGACTGGATCGCGAAAGAAGGCAGTGGTACCAGCTCCAGTGAGGTACAGGGCCAGCCAGTCTCCTCCCTGGAAGCACCTGAGCTTCAAGGAGGCTGGAAATCAGAGCTGACAGGCAGAAAGGGTTACACCACCCCTACACAGGAGGCAGGGAAGAGGGTGTCCACAGTAGAGTATCTGGTGACCTGGCACCTAAAAGAATCTGGCACCTAAAAGAAAAAAAAGTAAGCAGTGAGCAAGTGGTCCCTGGGGTTGGTTCAGGAAGCAGCCAGGCTCGAGGCCTGGTACCGACATGGCAGGGAGGCAGTGGACCAGCATGGCTGCCGCTCGGATTCAACTGACGAAGGTGAGCCGGCACCGGTGTCAGGTCCCCGATCGCAGCATTCGCGACGTGTGCCCTCAACCTGGAGGTGTCTGGTGCTGCAACCCGAGGAACCACTTTACATATGCTACCGCACTCAGAGGCGTCCGAGGCCATGGTACAAGGAGGCATTGAATTGGGATGTCCCAAAGCACTTGCAGGAAAATGATCTAGATTTGAATTGGCTGCCGTTTAGAAAATGGAAGGAAAAAGATATTGATCTCTGCAAACTGAGTCTTTGTAACACAAGGAGGGCATTGAATTTGTTGGGAAGAAATGGTTAAATGGCGGGGCAGACTCGATGGGCTGAGGTGGGTGAAACGCGAAAGTCTGTTAGATGCCGCGATTGTGATAAAAACACAGAAATGCTGGAGAAACTCACCCCGTCTCACAGCGCGCACAATAGACCAAAGAATGTGACTGACATTTCGAGCCCCTCGTCAAGGTGCAAGCAAAAGGCAGGCAGGCATCTGAATTAAAGATTGGAGAGAGAAAAAGGGAAGAAGGGGAGAGGAGTACAGACCGACAGGCAAAGGAGTTTCATGATAAGAGGAAAGGTGGGAATTGGTTTGGGCTCTGAAAGGAGTCAGGATTGTTAGCTTACAAACAGTTAATCCTGGAATATCTTTGTGGACAATTTGGACGATGAAATATCGGATAGATTAAAACAGTTCACCCAGCCGCGTACAAACCCTGGGTTACTGGCGCAGTAATAGTGTTGCCCCCTTATTGATTAAAAAAATAGACTCGTTTCTACCTCTTACATAAAATCGAAACCATGAAGACATTTTAAAACTGCTCCATGGACGTCAAGATGGCATGATTGATGCAAGTCCAATATTCTGTCAAAGAGCCAATTGAAGGTAACTCCTGTTATGGTAAATTCAGCTCTCTGTTAAATAAAACTTTGCTGATGTTTTGGCAAAGAACAATTAAGCCTGGTCAGAAGAACTGAAGGTTTTTGGCATTTCTTCCACTGGATATAATTTTACATTCATTCTTGAACAGCCTCCAAGTAGTGATTGCATTATTTGGATCTCAGGAGAGATCCACTTCTAAATGGAAAATGTAAGGAAGCTGCACATTATTAACCTGGGCCATCTTATGTCTAACTTCACCCAATAGTCCGATACTGAAGTTTTTATATGGCTCAGGTCTGTGGAAACTTGCAGTTGAGACATTAGTCTGCTGGATTTGATGTGGTTTTTAACCTCAGCACAATCCCCAAAATCAAACTCGTGAAGTGTTTTTGGAATTGTGCACTTTCAGCCGCCTACTTTTACACAGCGTGAATCCTGCAAGATCGCTGTATTTGCCATAAATAATATGGGCTTGCGAGAGAGGGAGGGAAGGGTGGTGGTGGATGGTGTATTGACCATCTATGCTGCAGTTTCCAGTTCAGAGTTTCTTCGTGGCATAGCAAGTTTAACTTTTGGAGTGTTTCAAAAAAGGTTTTTCACTTCTGGAAGCTTCCGATGCTTCACACTCAGGAACTGAAGAAGGTCTTATTTAACCAACTGCTTGCACTAAGGGCTCAGGCCTGAGATTTTGGATACATTTTACTTCCAACGGATGCTGCATGACCCGTTGCATTTTGCCACATGGTTTGCAGATTGTAGGTAGGGAAGGAAAAAATGAAATAATTCAAGTCCTGACTGACAAGAATGTCAGTAAATAGTGCAGTTAAATCTGGTTCTCAACTTTTTTCTTTCCACTCACACACCACTTTCTATGCCATCGGTGCTTTGTGGATCAGTAAGGGATTACTTAAGGTGTGTGGGAAGGGAAGGTTGAGACCCAATTGTTACTGAAATATTTTGCTTGAGAAAAATTGTCATTGGCCCATTTCCTTTGAAGTTCTGAAACCATGCACATAACAAATCAATTAGGGACGATTAAAACAGTGCGTTTCAAACTTTTTCTTTCCACCCACATATCACCTTAAGCAATCCCTTACTAATCACAGAGCACCGATGGCATAGGGAATACTTAAAGTGGTATGTGACTGGAAAGAGGAAGGTTGAGAGCCCCTCTGAGTTAAATTTTGATTTAAATTGAGCATGATGTCCTCCCCACATGTAAGCCTTCCTTCCTTGATTTATGAGTGTTTATATTTTCTTGCATTTGGGAACATTAAAAATAAAATCTTAAGTCAACTTGACATACCTGCTGACCTTCCCAAACACCAGCATTTAATCTTTCCTCCTTTCAAAATTATTCTGCTTTTCTACTGAGTAGTTAACTTCACAATATTCGACTTGAAAGTTTGTTTGCTCCTTCATTTTGGTTGTCTGCGTCAACTTAAAGACTTTCTTCATCCTCCTTGCACCTTGTCCTGTTGAGCTTGCCGAAGCTCTGCAAGGTTGGACATGTTTTGCATGGTCCTGTCATCCAAGCTAAAGAAACAGACTATGAACTTGGGAACTTGTCCTAATTCCGTACAGCTTTAAGCAGACTGTTAAAGGAGCCGACTGTGTTTTCATCTAAAACCCTGGAACCGCATGGTCTCTGACCAAGATTATAGCGCCCGAGCTCTGTCGCAGCCACAAAGGGTTGCAGGATGCAGGGGAGTAGCAGGCTGAAGCAGGGCACCAGAAATGAGGAGAAGCAAGATGGTGACCACAGTGGTTGACCAGCGAGGGGGCTCAGCAGCTGAGGCATCCACGCAGACTGTGGGTGACTTGCAATCAGGGGACCCACATGGGGTTCAGGCTGCTGGAGACTGGCTCATGGGAACTAGGTGTCGGAGCCAGGATTCGACGAGGTCCCGAGGGCAAGAAGGACTTCCTGGTTTGGATCTAGAGCATGATTCTAACTGGATTCTGTGCGGCTGCAGGGGCTGTGGAAACGCTGGAGGCGAGACCACTGATACTCACTGGCTCTGAAGGGACACTCTTTCTCACACTGTAAGGGGTGCCGGGCATCATTAATGGAGACTCTTTGTCTGCCTTATGGCAGACAGGAGGCAGTTTCTACAATATGACATGTTTAGTACTATTACATGTTAATGAAGGAATCTTAAATCTAGTTATTGGTTCCCAACCTGGAAATAATCCATTTGTTCCTCCTCTTTGTTTTCAGTCAGTTAACCATTTGTCAGCCCAGGCAAATCTAACTCTAACCTCTTGGGCTTCATTTGTATTTCCATGCAAATTCTCCATGCTGTTGGTCTTTCCTGATGAGGTGACAGCGCAAAGCCTTATGGAGATCATTTAATTGAAGTAATTGCTTTTAGGACATACACAGTGCATTGGATCAGAGTTGTTCACAGGCCAAAGGACTCTGAAAGAAATTGATCCCTCTGAAGTTCACCATGATTCACTGACCAGGTCAAGCTTTCATAACGGGACGTACCTGCATTTCAAACCTGCTCAGCTAAGGAAATTGGAATGCTGTCCTCTAGGATTTGATGATAACAAAATTCACAGAAAAAGACTGCATACGCTGCTTGAGAGAGGTTCACCAGAGAAGTTACTTGTGTATCTTGCTCACAGAACTAATCTAAAATACATCCTCAGCTCTGCAGGTCTCACTAGGTGTCAGTCTACGCCAGACCACAGCAAACACAATTGTGCCATGGATCAGAATCAGAATTTATCGTCATGAACAAGTCATGAAATTCGATGTTTTGTAGCAGCATCACAGTGAAAACATTCATTCTAGAACCATCTTTCAACATTACTATAAAAAATAATCTTCTTCTTCTGGTGGTCCATCCATAGGATGATGATGGTTCCTTTCAGTCCGCTTGTGGGGATTTGATATGTGCGACCTGGAGGGGCTGTACAGGCTGATCCTTGACAGGCTCTGCTTGCCACATACTTGGCAGGTGAAGCCTGGAGGGGCAGAAGGGGCTTCCTGTGCCTCTCCTCTGTGGCCTCTTTGAGCTCATTCTCAACAACGTCCACACCTTTTCTGATAGCGTCCCTCCATTGTGAGAGATCTTGATCCAGAACCTCCCATGTTGATGAGGCAATGCCAGCTTTCTGGAGGCTCCAATGCAGAACATCCTTGTACCGCAGTCGCTGGCCTCCTTGTTTTCGGGTCCCCCTGGAGAGTTGGCTGTCCAAGATGTTCTTGGGCAGTCTTCCGTCAAGCATTCTGACAAAATGTCCTGCCCAGCGCAGTTGGGCTGACATCACCAAGGTTGAAACTTGCTGGCATTCCAGCTCAAGAAAGGACCTCGATATTGTAGACCTTGTCTCCCCAGCTGATCTTCATCAAGAGAATGTAGGTGACCCTGTTGCAGTTGGTCAAGCTGACTTAAGTGACTCTGATATAGACACCAGGTCTCGCATCCATATAGCAAGGCTGATATGGCAACAGCCCTGCACACCTTGCACTTGGTGGCCAACTAACCTTCTGTAACCAAACCCAATCTTTCAGCTGATCAAAGGCAAAGCAGGACTTTCTGGTTCTTGATTCAATCTCTCTAGAGAAGCTGAGGATGTTATTGTGTTGCCCAGTAGCAAAACTTGTTGACAGCATTGAGACGGGTGTCATCAATGAAGACAGTTGGTTCTTTATAGCATGAGCCAGGGGCTGGTTGGTACAAAACCTCCATCTTTTTCAGGCTGAATGTCAATCCATAGCTCTTAGCAGCCCTGGCAAAGTGACTGATAAATCTTTGGGAAAGAGCACAGTGTCATCAGCAGACTGTAGCTTGTGTGTCTCAATGTCCTTGACTTTATTTTTGCTCTCGGTCTTGCGAGATGGAGGAGCTCGCCATCAACCCTCATCCGTAGGAAGACCCCTAACTTCAGGTCTGATGTGGCATCCTGAAGAGCAGCAGCGAAGAATAGTCCAAACAGAGTAGGAGTCAAAGCACAACCCTGTTTTACACCTTTGCTGATGGAGAATGGCTCTGATAACTCACCATACATATTGATGCGGCTTTCCATGCCTTCATAGAACTAACAGATTATGTTGGTTGGGCATGCGGGGAATCCAAATTTTGGTAAGAACTTCCACAGGCCGTCTCTACCAACAGTGTCAAATGCTTTGGTTAGATCAACAAATATAACATAGAGACTTCTCTGCTGCTCAACACATTTCTCTTGGAGCTGCCTCAGTGAGAAGATCATATCCACTGTACTATAGCCTGTTCAAAAACAAAATTGCTTTATGGAAGGACTTTGTCATTGATGTTGGACACCAAACGTCTAAGAATGATCTTTGCAGCATTTTTCCACAACTGACAGAAGAGAGATGCCAGGATAATTGTTGCAATTTCTCTTGTCTCCCTCGTTGATCATGATTGATACATCTTTGAAGTCTTGTGGTAGTTCTGCAGCTCCCCACGACTTTGTGAACAGCTGGTTCAGGCACGATGTCAGTGAGTTACCACTATACCAGTAGATCTCAGCTGCAATACCATCAGGCCTGGTGCTTTGTTGGGTTTTAGCTGTTTGATGACCTCATGAAGAGTAGGGGGAGCATCTAGCTTGAACAATATGGGTCGAGGGTCTACTCTGCCCAGTGCTCATCGGCGATGGTTCCTGGTCTATTCAACAGAGGTGTTCCTGCCATCTTTCCATGTGCTCTGAGTTCTCAGTGAAGATGGATGTTCTCTCTTTGCTCAGGAGAAATGAGATACCTTGCTTTGATGGACCATACACAACCTTGATTGCTTCATAAAAGCTTCTTGAGTTCTTACAGTTAGCAATGGCTTGTAACTCCTTGGCCTTGTTTGCCCACCACTGGTCTTTCATAGCTCTGAGCTACCTCTGCAAAGATGATTTTGCACTCAAAAAAGGCACTTTTTTTGGAACTTAAGTTTGGGTGTCGAAGAAGAGCTTGGTATGCAACTGCCTTCATTCTTAGAAGCTTGTTCTCATCAAACCAGTCGTTTTTTTATATACTTTATTTAAAATTTAAAACCACAAAATAAACAAACGCAGATGGTATTGGAATTGTGCCTGGCCAAACAATCATGGGTGTATAATGAGTAGAGCAGTGGGCCAGGTGAGTTGATGACTAGTCCTGCCGAACTCCAGGGAACTATGCCATGGAGATGCTATTGTTTTATCCTGTGACTGCATTATGGTGCCAGCCTCATCATTCTAGGCTCCACACTTTATTCTGCCAGCTTTGAAGGCTATGTAATGAAAGATGCTGTTAATGCAATTATTAATAGGATGTCGGTGTAAAATTAATCAACAATGATCAGATTTAGTTTTAATGGACCCAGGATATTCTGACAAGGAAGGAATATGCACATTGCAGCATCTCAGCAGCTGGTAATGCCTGCATGTTTGCTGCAAACTGGCTTGTGCATCTCAGCTTCCAAAAGGATTGGAGACTACCATATCCATTTCTCTTTAATCTTGTGGGTAAATTTTGTGTGTCCTGCAGCAACATAAATCAGTTTTAAGGTTCTTCAGAAGCTGCCGTCCCATCATTTCTGACCAAGTAAAACAGTAAAATGAAGCAATGTTAAGACCACGTGCTTTAGCCCCTGCTTAATAAACCATAATGAAATGAGAAATAGCTGAAAGAAAGTATCTTTGAGGCTCTGAGCAGTGAGCTGATGTTTCCAAATCTTGAACAAGAACTGGGGAAGCTGATATAAATTTCTCAAGATGCTTCACATCTCACACAGAGCTTTGTAACACTGCCATGGGGATTGCTGGTGTTTCCCATTCCATCCTGCCTGAGGGTCACCTTTGTCCCAACTCGTGCATGCCAACGAAGTTGGCTCTCTGGGCTGATCCCATTTGCCTGCAGGTGGTCCATGTCCTTCTAAATCCCTTCCAATTCACAAATCCGTCCTAATGGCTTTCAAATGAGTCGTATGCTCAAATCTATGGTTTCCTCTGGCAGCTCGTTTCAGATACAAACCATCCTCTGAGTGAAGAAAATTGCCCATCAGGTAATTTCCCATCTCTCCCCCTCACCTAAATCAATGTCTTCCAGTCTACAATCATCTATTTTGTTCCATGTACCTTTCTAATAGTCTCACAAAAGGTCCTATTGTATCCTCTTCCACCATCGTTGCAGGAAGCACTTCTGTGTGAAGAACATACCTTTTACACCCAAACACCTTCAAACTTTTGTTAGTCAGTTCGGCCCTAGGTGGAAAAGCTTCTGGCCCTCCACGTAATCATGAGATGAGCTTGCCCTCAGATGTATGCTGAAATCAGGAAGTGCGCTGTTGGAGGCACTTGGTGCAGAAGACGATTGTTGAGCAACAAATCACTCACAACCCAGCATGGGGTGTTGTGTAATGATAAATTGCTTGTCTGGACACCTTCACATAATGGGTCTCTTCATGGCAAAAGAGTCACAAAGTTGCTTCAGGCGGATTTTCATACGTAGCAGGATTTTTTGCTGAGTAAAAACAGCGTAATCAGCATTTCTGCCTTCCTTAGCCTCAATTTAATTGTTGGGCCATTGGTGGCCTAGTTTTCAGCTCTGAAAAATCCCTCCTTCCTTTAACAATGCTTTGTTTGTTGACCAAGATTTTCCCCATCTGCCATGATATGTCCCTGAAGATCGTATTCTTGTTTGAGAATGCCCCATGTGAAAGGACTTGGTTAACCTGGTCCCATCTAAGGTTTAGGATAAATAGAATTTGTTGTTCTGCAAGCCTCTAGGATGTCATTCTGAGAAGGCAGCTTGTGATTTCAAGCTGTTTGGTCAGTGCAAAAGCTTGGGTGAGCCGAATATCAGAAAGAGCAAAATGGGTTAAGTTGGGGCAACGCAGTGTCTCCTTAATCAGTGCATACCAGCTTTGCATGGTCCACTACAGAAAGAGGCCTTTCTCCTTTGTGGGGCCACACTTCTGAAATCCAATCCATTGCAAAGTGGCAGGCAGGTGTGTTCCATTCTGCAAAGTTACTGATCTCCCTACCTGCTGTTCACTCGACTCAGACAGTAATAGAGGTGACCCATGCACTTGACTGAGCTCCCAGTGAGGAGATACGAGGTTCTTCTGATGTGGGCCTCTGTAGCAACGCGGTTAGGGCAGCACGGTTGGTGTACCGGTTAGGGCAACACCTTTACGATGCCAGTGATCGGGACCGAACTGGGATTTGAATCCCACTATGTCTGTGAGGAGTTTGTACGTTCTTCCTGTGTCTGTGTGGGTTTTCTCCGGGGGCTCCGGTTTCCTCCCACCATTCAAAACGTAAGTGTGTAAATTGGATAGCATAGACTTGTGGGTTGAAATGGCCTGTTACCATGCTGCATGTCTAATTGAAAAAAAGATTTGGAAAACCACCTGCTGGAGCAATTCTGCAGGCCAAGCAGCAATAGTGGGTGAGAAAGGACCTTGACGGAGGGTTTTGGCCCAAAACGCTGACCATTCTTTTTCTCCCGCCAAGGCCTCTCGACCCACAGATTATTTTTGAGCTGCCACTGGAGACTATGTCCTTCCCTCCAGACGTCCTGCTCCACACCCTCGTAGGAAAACACGACCAGCCCTTGCTTGCTCTGATCATGTCAACTTTGAAGGTTCACCCTGACCACCACCCCCCCCCCCACTTCCTGCCCCCACACCGAACCTGACCCCAAGCAGCTTTCTCAAGACAAGTGATATTGGATGTATAATCTGGACCACCCATCTCTCTTGAACCAGACTAAAGGGCTCCCCATTGTCTTAATACCTTCCATTTACACTTTCCGATATATAAGGTCTTCAAAAATAAGCTTGTCATCGGCTGTGGCCTCTCGGAGAGGTAGCTGGGTCAGAATCAATTTGGCCCCATCTCTATTTTAAATTTAGACTTGCAGCACAGTTAACAGGCCATTTCGGCCCATGAATCTGTCCTGCCTAATTCACATTTTGAAAGGTGGGAGGAAACCGGAACCCCCAGGAAAAGCCCACACAGATACGGAGAGAACATACAAACTCCTTACAGACAGCATGGGATTCGAACCCCAGTCCCGATCGCTGGCATTGTAAAGGCATTGAACTAACCGCTATGCCAACCGTGCCACTCCTGAAAAGGAACCCATGTGAAATCTTTCTGTGGGACTGATGGACACTCAGGAGAGCTGTCTTGAATGCACTGTTAATACACGCAAAACATGAGTGGACACCAGTGGAATTTAAAGCAACCGTGGTGCTTGAATTTAAAATGTAGTGCAAAACATATTGAAGGAAGAAATGATGAAATAAGACCGGAGCAAGGGTGAGAAGAAGAATCCCAGAGAAACAATCAAGTGAGTACAAGAAAGACTTATAGATAGGACTTTGAGAAAGATCCAGATTCTCACACCAGAGTTAAGCATTATTTAATCTCGTTCAGGATTGCAGTTGTTAATTCTTCTGCCAGTTGGTCACATCATGGGGTTTCATTTGATCAAGTGACTGATGCCAGCATCTGACGTAATGAGGAGGAGTTGTGGGATATCAGGGTGGCATTATCCTCCATCTCTCCCCAACCCCTCAATGGGTTTCTTCCATGGAGTATTCCTCATGGTCCTCCCACTCAAGTGAACTGGGGTGGGTGTAGTTAGTGAACACCACCACAAGGTCGAGTGATCCTTGCACCTTGTAAGAACAAAGAGTGTGCGGCTTGGAAGGTCCCAGCTCACTGAACAGTGGGAGACTCCAACCTGATAATGATTCTCTGGCGCATTGAGCGAGGGGAGCGTTCGGGTGTATTGGTTTGGACGGTATTAATTTACCGATTGCTGCCTTATTTGTGTTGGTTTACTCATATTTAACAGTGTTGGTTTACCAGTGCTATCTTACAAACGCTTGCATGTTTTGAAACAGAATGATTTGCCTGAATCATTTTCATTCCAAGACTAAAGAAATTTATTTTTATGACATTATCAGCTATGACTGATCTCTGCCCATGTTCAGAGCCCTAGTCCCTGTTACTTTTCTTTGGCTTGGCTTCGCGGGCGAAGATTTATGGAGGGGGTAAAAAGTCCACGTCAGCTGCAGGCTCGTTTGTGGCTGACCAGTCCGATGCGGGACAGGCAGACACGATTGCAGCGGTTGCAAGGGAAAATTGGTTGGTTGGGGTTGGTTGTTGGGTTTTTCCTCCTTTGCCTTTTGTCAGTGAGGTGGGCTCTGCGGTCTTCTTCAAAGGAGGCTGCTGCCCGCCAAACTGTGAGGCGCCAAGATGCACGGTTTGAGGCGTTATCAGCCCACTGGCGGTGGTCAATGTGGCAGGCACCAAGAGATTTCTTTAGGCAGTCCTTGTACCTTTTCTTTGGTGCACCTCTGTCACGGTGGCCAGTGGAGAGCTCGCCATATAATACGATCTTGGGAAGGCGATGGTCCTCCATTCTGGAGACGTGACCCATCCAGCGCAGCTGGATCTTCAGCAGCGTGGACTCGATGCTGTCGACCTCTGCCATCTCGAGTACCTCGACGTTAGGGGTGTGAGCGCTCCAATGGATGTTGAGGATGGAGCGGAGACAACGCTGGTGGAAGCGTTCTAGGAGCCGTAGGTGGTGCCGGTAGAGGACCATGAGATAGACAACAGACTCGCCAAGGCAAATAGCGCCTTTGGAAGACTACACAAAAGAGTCTGGAAAAACAACCAACTGAAAAACCTCACAAAGATAAGCGTATACAGAGCCGTTGTCATACCCACACTCCTGTTCGGCTCCGAATCATGGGTCCTCCCTGTTACTAGACAGACGTAAACTCTCCCATGCACTTTCAAACAATGATGTTTTCTTCCAGATTTTCTCTCAACTAGCATTTCATAGATCAGCTTCATTGCTGTTTGTGAAAGCGCTCTGTGGACAATTTGGCTGTGTTCCAATGGTGCTTCACTTCAAGAAGTGTTTCCTGGTTGTTGAATGCTTTGTCTGCTGTGTTACTTAGCACATTGCAGCACAGAAAACAAGTGAGTACAAGAAAGACTTATAGATAGGACTTTGAGAAAGATCCAGATTCTCACACCAGAGTTAAGCATTATTTAATCTCGTTCAGGATTGCAGTTGTTAATTCTTCTGCCATTTGGTCACATCATGGGGTTCATTTGATCAAGTGACTGATGCCAGCATCTGACGTAATGAGAAGGAGTTGTGGGATATCAGGGTGGCATTATCCTCCATCTCTCCCCAACCCCTCAATGGGTTTCTTCCATGGAGTATTCCTAATGGTCCTCCCACTCAGGTGAACTACCCCATATATACCCCATATATTTGTGCTCCTCTCCTGATAGAGTAATCAGCAAAGCTCGGTCCCCTATTTCTTCAAGTTCTTGTCCAGTTTACTCTCATTACTGTTGGTCTCATCTATCACTCCACATTATTATAAGGGCGGCACGGTTAGCGTGAGTGGTTAGCACAATGCCATTACAGAGCCAGCGATCGGAACTGGGCTTTGAACCCCACACTTTCTATAAGGAATTTTTATGTTCTCCCCTTGTCTGTGTGGGTTTTTTTCCCCAGGGGCTTCTGTTTCCTCTCACCGTTCGAAGC
Organism: Narcine bancroftii; assembly: GCF_036971445.1. Lineage (NCBI taxonomy): Eukaryota > Metazoa > Chordata > Chondrichthyes > Torpediniformes > Narcinidae > Narcine > Narcine bancroftii. The sequence continues at coordinate 61,712,362 of NC_091479.1, read as the reverse complement.
ATACAGAGTTGTAGGTCACTTTGATGTAATTGGGCGGCACGAACTCATGGACCGGAAGGGCTTGTTGCTGTCTAAATTTATAAAGGCAAAGACATAATTCTGAGAATTTGTAAGGCATTAGTCAAAACACATTGGGAGCTTTGCAAACAGTTTGGGGTCCCATATCTGGAGAAGGATGTGCTGGCATTGCAAAGGCTCCAGAAGAGGTTAATGCATGAGGAGTGCTTGATTGCTTTGGATGTTACTCGCTGGATTCTCATCGAAGTCATCCGAGTATTGAAAGGGCTGGATAGAGTGGACGTGGAGAAGATTCAGCTGTGGGAAAGTCCAGGACCAGAGGGAAGGGCCTCAGAATAAAAGAATGTCCCTTTAGCCAGAGGGTGGTGAATCTGTGGAATTTGTTGCCACAAGTGGCTGAGGAAGCCAGGTCACTGAGATCCAAAGCACAGGTTCATAGTTCCTTGATTAGTGAGGCTGTCAAAGGTTATGGGAAGAAGGGTTGACAGGAAAAATTAATCAGCCATGATTTGAATGCCAGAGCAGATGGGCTGAATGGCCTAATTCTTCTCCAAAGTCTTATGGTCTAGTTGCTTCTGCCATCAAGCAATGAATCTGTGGAATTCTCTGCCCAGTGAAGTAGGAGAAGTTACCTCATAATTCCCCTCATTACAAGAGTGATGGGGAGCAGAGTGCACGGCCAGTTCAGCCAACATCCCATTGAAGGCTCAATGGGCCGGATGGCCAAATCTGGCTCCAACATTTTCTGGTTTTATGTCTCATGTCAGATCAGAGGAGGTCACGTTTCTCACACAATGCAGTTCAGAGCTTCGTCCACCTCATTTAATAGATCTTTTCATCTTGTGGAACACCAGAGCAGGCTCGACGAGGCAGTTTGGCCAACTTCCTGTTCTTATTTCCCGTTGGCTAAACGGGAAAGTATGCAGGTGCTTGCAGTGCAGTGCACAATGTGTTTGAGCGCTTCCAGCTCCAGCGATCTGGGTTCAACCCAAACCTCATGATGCTTTCTGTGTGGAGTTTTCATGTTCTGCCTTTGACCCCGTGGGTTTCCCCTGGCCACCCCAATTGCCTCCCCCATCCCACAGACATGCAGGTTAGGAAGTTAATTGGCTGCTGTCAATTGTCCCCAGTGTGTAGGTGAATGGTAGTTGAGGAGAATTTGCGGAGAATATGACACTGGGCAAGCTGACATAAACTTGATGGGCCAAATGACCTCCACAAATGCCACTGAAATGATGGAAGTTGTCACCCTGCATGTGTAAAATGACAATCGTTTATGGCACTGTGGGAGAGGAATGGTGCTTAACCAGCCAGTGCTGTCACAACTGCACATTGAATGGAAGTCAGGAGATCCATTGAAATTTTAATGAGCTCAATGCACCCAAGGAGGGCAAAATTAATCTTTGTCTGATTTCTAAAATGCATTCATACATTCCACGCTGTTTGAGGGTATATCCAGTTGTTTTTATTGGAGTGTGTCGTAAACTCCTCATTATAACTGGCTCCTGGAACCCAGCCAAGTGCCAGCTTTTAATGAGGCTCGACTATTAGGGCTCATTTAGAATTCACTTGAGTGCAGAAGCAGTAGTGCAGGAATCATTTTGAATGGAGCTGTTGTCCAATGTTTTTGGCTTGGCATATTGAGTTAAATATGTCTGCTCGCAAACACGTTCATTGTTTTGCCCCGACAGTCTCCCATCTTACTCCCTCTGCCTCACTTGGTACCTGTGATGTAATGTTTTGCCAGTAAAGTAAATCGGGCTGTCGACGATTCAACCAAAAAAAGAAGACAGTGATTTTGGTGTCAGAACAGAACTTTGATTAAGTAAAAAAAGATTGAAATTGGCTAATCACTTGGTGCAAAGACCTTTCCACTGTCTGTACTGTCATTAGAAGTCCACTAACTGGTGTGAAGTAGTTCGAGGTATGAACGGAACTTTCCACAGATTGCTGAACTTTCTCTGTTACAGACAAAAAAAAAATATATGACAGCTGCAATGAATTGCCAGACTCTCTGGCACTGAAAATTTGCTGGAGTGGGTGGATTCACTTTCCTTGAACTTCTAGTAGTTTTGCAGACGTGAACAACGGCAAATTGAATTTCTTTCCATTAATGTTTCCGTACACTCCTTGCCTATTTGTGTCTTTCCTACCATCACTGCATCTTCAGTTTAACACAATTACGTCACCCATTTTCATTCAAGCTTCCCCAGAGATGCTGAACTGTGTTATCAATGGTCAGAAGGAAGTTCTGGTGGATTCTCCCCAGTGGTGAAGATTAGATCTGATGATATTGGCAGCAAAGCGTCCACAGTGAAGTCTAACATCAGGGTTGAAAAAGTCTCGGGAGCATTGCTTCTCGATCTTTCTCCATCCACAGATCATCTGCCATGTTCCTCGACTTCCTGCCATCGACCTGTAACACCAGCAGGTGTTGATTCAAACCCCTTCTGAGACCACCCATGGACATTTTTTTATTTTGCTTTGCTGGGCACATATTTGGAGACATTTTGTTCTTGTGCCGTCAAATTTACAACCTTATTTTACATATTACTGTTTATGACATGAATAATATTTCCCTTCGCTGCGCTTCACCGCAGATCACCTATAACAGTGTTGTAAGAAGCCACGTGCCTGCTGTACGTCACACATGGATTCTCTTCTTGCCACTTTCCTGCACCAAGCCCTTACCCTTTGATTAATATCTAACAGTACATCAATCCTTTTCACCAGCTGTGATTGGCTATAGAATTACTCCATGTTCAGGAGGTCTCTGCCCTCTGATGAATGGCTGAATTGGAGCTTGGGGGTGTCTTGACAAAGTAACTGCAGTGATGTTTTTCCCTGGCCTGGAGAGTCTCAAACAAGGCATCAGAGGCTTGCCATTCAGAACTGAAATGAGCAGAAATGTTTTCACCCAGCCGCTAGTGAATCTTTGGAATTCTATCCCTAAGAGGCATGATAGGAGAAATAGCCCAGTCCCACTTCTATTCCCAAAGCACTGAGGAAAGAATTCCAGGAAGAAAAAGAGCTGAAACGATAATAAAATACCAGTTCTGGTCATTGGAAGTAAAGAGAGCATTTTAGGTAAGATGCATTCAAATCCTGGAGGAGTGTCATCAATGATGTTTCCATATCCTTCACACTTCACGGGTAGAATAAGTGGCGAATGTTGGTGTCCTCTTCCAGGCCAACATCCCCACTATAAAATTGACAAAAATTGGCTCCTTTGGCCCCACTTTCCATCAAACTCTGGAAACATCCCATTCCACACTCCGCACAGGAGGAGGTGACAGGCCAGCGGGGAGGGGGCACATCACACCATGTGTGATGGTGCAGCAGGCACGTGGCTTCTTACAACACTGTTTTCGGTGATCTGCGGTGATCCTGATGCTTCTCAGGATAAGAGTAAGAAAATCATGTTTCCACAGGAAGTAAATGGTCACTGGAACTTCGGGCCTGAGCCCTTCCTCAGAGATAAGCAAAATCAGGCAGGTGCCTCGATAGAAGAGTAGGGAGTGGGGCAGGGAAGAAGGAGCAGAGGGAGGCGCACAGTCTAACAGGCAAATGGTTAGAGGTGGATTTAGGTGGGAGGGTGGAAGAGAGGGAAAAAAGAGGCGAGACTGGGGGATCATTTCGTTGAGCACCTTTGCTCTGTCTGGTGAAACTGCAAGGATCTCCCAGTGGCCAACTGTTTCAATTCCACTGTTGCCACGCTGCCATATTTGTCCACGGCTTCAAGTACTGCCAAACCAAGACCACCCACAAACTGGAGGTAGAACATCTTACATTCTTTCTCAGCAGTCTTCATCCAAACAATGTTAATATCGGCCTCCCTTGTATTTCCTTTCCTTCAGCTCTCCACCCCCTTCTCTCCCTCCTCCTATTGGAGAACTGCCTTTGTCTCTCCCCTTATCACCTCAGCATTTTTCTCTTCTTCCCTCCCACCTCTCACCTGTTACCCTTGGGCTCCACTGCCTGTCCTTTCCTTACTCCCCCCACTTTTTTATTTCAGGTGCCTGCTTATTTTTGCTTCGACCTGACCAAGTGCCCAGGCCTGAAATGTTGGTTACCCCTTATTTCCCATGGATGCTGTATGACCTGCTGAGTTTCTCTAGCATATTTGACACTCATCTCCAGCATCTGCAGACTTATTTGTTTAACTTTAACAGGTGGAGAAAAAGGTTCAAGAATGTATAGGTCATCTCCTTGAAGAAATGCTGTACTTCCCCCCCCCCCCCCCCATCCCCACTTCCTGGAAATCTCTAGCCTATGTCCACACAAAATAAGGAAAGTGTTCAGGATTCTGTATCAAGAGCTCAAGGGATGTTGTGAATGGTGAGAAACTTTTGTCACAAGAGAGATGCCCGAAATTCAAGCATGTAAATTCAAAGTGAGGGGTATGATGAGCTCTGAATATATCGATTTCACCCAGAGGGTGGTTGCAAATCTGGACGCACTGCCTGAGAAGGTAGTAGAGGTCGGCACTCCCACAACATTTAACATCTGTCCAGATGTCCACTTAAATCACCAAGGCTTGTGAATGGACTGGTACTTGTGGTCAGCATGGATATAGTGGACTGAAGGCTATGAGTCAATGCTATATAATTCAATTACTTTGACACAGGTATAGATCCACAATAACCATCTGCTATCCATTGAAGTACAGCGACACCATTCAGGATATTTCAAAGGAGTAACAGTGAACAATGGATCATAAGGCAAAAATTGTGAAGACACCCAAAATACTGGGAAACCTGTTTCGTTTGAAACCATTTATTTTTGGTGATTTCTGTTGTGCTGTATTTAGTGTGACATTGAACTTCTAGATTATTTTAATAACACCGATCATTTTCCTTTGCCCAGAGGTTCGAGTGAGCCGTTACTTTCCATAGTGATCCAGCTTTATTTTTACACTGAGAGTAAATCGCTTTTAAATTGTTCCTGAGTGAAAACAGAAAATTGGACAGGGTACTTTTGATCCCGATCCATACGGGCACATTGCTCCAGAAAGAACAATCCAAGTTTACCCAACCTCTCAGGTGGGTAGAGTGTGGGTGGGACATTTTGGTTGGCTTGGGTGAGTTGGGCTGAAAAAGCTCTGTTGTCAGATCCAAACATAGAATGGAGCCCAAAACTCCAAGATGGCGTGATCTGGCATACACAGTGGAAGAGTCTGGCAGGGTCAGGGATGTCAGCGCAGGAGCATGTATGTTCCAGCCAAGTGCCTCAGAGTCACCTGGTTCCCCCTGACGTACAGTGGATGAGCAGGCTCAGGTGTTGCGGGTTTGAATCCAGTATCTGTCGGAAGACCTTTGGTTGCACACTTGTGTCTGGACTTCCCCTTCCATGAAGGTGAAAGTCACTGCTGCGGAATTTTTCCAAGCGACTGCAACAGATCTTTGCCGTGCTTCCAAATCATCGATTGCTGCCACATCGGAAAGGTCACCAAGCATGGTATGCATCTGAAGAAATGGCTTCATTTAATTTAATTTCAGTGAGGAGTGGATATCCAACTTAGTTTCTGTGTAGCACACAATTCTTGGTCATCCTGAGGAAATCCAGACCGCCGCATCTTTTCAGCTATTGGAACTGCCTTGAGAGATGGATCATGAGAGGCGAGGTTTGCCCTCTCCCTCTGTGGCTCTTCACACCAGTGTGTCCCCATTGACAGAGCTCCAAACCAAGAATCATCCGAGTTCCAGGATCATACGCCAGAGATCTGCCCGGTTGAGGGCCACCTTGCAGTCCAAGACAAGCAGATGTGCAGATGGCATGGCAGTTGATGGAAAGCTGCCCTACCCAATAAAATGCTGCATCACTCCCAGCGGAATATCAGTGCCCAGACTCTCAACCAAAAGGTCTGGCATGGAGAGAAGGAGAGAGAATTTTCATCAGCTTTCTTCTGGTGTGTGTAGACAAGCATGTTCTTACACACACACACACACACACACACACACACACACACACACACACACACACACACACACACAACACACACACACACACACACACACACACAGAAGCAAACATACACACAGAAACACACACACATACACAGAAACACATACACACAGAAACACAGAGAAACTCACATGCACACACAAAAACACACACACACACATGCACATACACACAGAAGCACAGAAACACACACACACACACACATACACACACATAAACACACACATACACAGAAACACACACACAGAAACACAGATAAACACACATGCACACACAGAGAAACACACGCACACATACACACACACACATGCACATACACACAGGCACAGAAACACACACACACACACACACACACAGAAGCAAACATACACACATAAACACACACACATACACAGAAACACATACACACAGAAACACAGAGAAACTCACATGCACACACGAAAACACACACACACACACACACACACACACATAAACACACACACAGAAACACAGATAAACACACATGCACACACAGAGAAACACATACACACACACACATGCACATACACACAGGCACAGAAACACACACACACACACACACACACACACACACACACACACACACGCAGACTCGAGGGCTGATGCTTCTCAGGATAAGAGTAAGAAAGTCATGTTGTAGCTGTATAAAACTTACGTGAAGCCACACTTGTGTAATGTGTACAGTTTGGCTTGTCCCATTGCACGAAAGACCATGTAACTTTGGGACGTGGATTGTGAGGGGCGCTGGACAAAATGGGAACTCTCTGTCTGCTTTACAGTAGGACAAACGTTAAAGAATTTCATGTAGGTTACATTCTAAATGTAGAATCATGTGACAATAATGGAACCTTTACCTTCACCTTCGAGATTAACCTGGATTGGAGGGTATGAGTGAGAAAAAGTGGTTGGACCAACTGGGATTCTTTTCTCTAACGTATAGAAGGTGGACGAGACACCTGACAGAAGTTTATAAAATCATAAGAAAGCTTCAGTAAAGAGTAAAGAGAGTCTTTTTCCCAGGGTTAGGATTCCACAAACCAGAGAACATGTGTTGAAGGTTAAGGTAGGGTAGGTGGGAGGTTTAAAGGAGAAGTGTGGGGCAAGTGTCTTTGCAGAGAGTGATCGGTGCCTGATATACAGGCTGCCGGAAGCAGTAGTGGAAACAAACGAAATAGCAGCATTTAAGAAGCTTTGAAACAGACATGTGAAATGCAGGGAAGGGAGGATTCTGTAGTATCAGCAAGCAGCAGAGATTTAGTTAAATCTGGCATTATGTTTGGTGCTGAAGGGCCTGTTCCTGTGCTGGACTCTTCCACGATCGCAAGTGCAGAACTGAGTGCAGTCCTGCCAGGAACTGCGCAGTTTTGCCTCATACTGTGTGAAACCTGTGTTTGACCCACTTTGCAGTGAATTTTGGAGTGACCTAATTTCATGCCAGTGCTAAGTTTGAGTACATTAGCAGAAGGTGTAAGTCTATTGTTAAGTTGCTCAGTCGGAATTGCTGTGAATAGGTGTAGTCTTAAGAATACATTGGAAATGCAATAATGAAGCGCAGGGCTCTTCAAAATTTCACAAATTTTAATAGGCGGTATGGTTATTGCAATGATTAGTGCAGTGTGATTGCAGTGCCAACAACCCAGGTTTGAATCCACCACCATCTGTAAGGAGCTTGTGACCTGTGTGGATTTTCTCTGGAGGCTTCAGTTTCTTCCCAAGTTCCAAAGATGTACAGAGTTGGTAGGTCAATTAGGCACCATGGGATTCATATACCAGAAGGGCCTTTTACCGTGCTGTATTGTTGAAAATCTTTGTGAGGTTTTTCAGTTGGTTGTTTTTCCAGACTCTTTTGTGTAGTCTTCCAAAGGCGCTATTTGCCTTGGCGAGTCTGTTGTCTATCTCATTGTCGATCCTTGCATCTGATGAAATGGTGCAGCCGAGATAGGTAAACTGGTTGACCGTTTTGAGTTTTGTGTGCCCGATGGAGATGTGGGGGGTCTGGTAGTCATGGTGGGGAGCTGGCTGATGGAGGACCTCAGTTTTCTTCAGGCTGACTTCCAGGCCAAACATTTTGGCAGTTTCCGCAAAGCAGGACGCCAAGCGCTGAAGAGCTGGCTCTGAATGGGCAACTAAAGCGGCATCATCTGCAAAGAGTAGTTCACGGACAGGTTTCTCTTGTGTCTTGGTGTGAGCTTGCAGGCGCCTCAAATTGAAGAGACTGCCATCCGTGCGGTACCGGATGTAAACAGCGTCTTCATTGTTGGGGTCTTTCATGATAAGCGTATACAGAGCCGTTGTCATACCCACACTCCTGTTCGGCTCCGAATCATGGGTCCTCTACCGGCACCACCTATGGCTCCTAGAACGCTTCCACCAGCGTTGTCTCCGCTCCATCCTCAACATCCATTGGAGCGCTTACATCCCTAACGTCGAAGTACTCGAGATGGCAGAGGTCGACAGCATCGAGTCCACGCTGCTGAAGATCCAGCTGCGCTGGATGGGTCACGTCTCCAGAATGGAGGACCATCGCCTTCCCAAGATTGTGTTATATGGCGAGCTCTCCACTGGCCACCGTGACAGAGGTGCACCAAAGAAAAGGTACAAGGACTGCCTAAAGAAATCTCTTGGTGCCTGTGGGCTGATAACGCCTCAAACCGTGCATCTTGGCGCCTCACAGTTTGGCGGGCAGCAACCTCCTTTGAAGATGACCGCAGAGCCCACCTCACTGACAAAAGGCAAAGGAGGAAAAACCCAACACCCAACCCCAACCAACCAATTTTCCCCTGCAACCGCTGCAATCGTGTCTGCCTGTCCCGCATCGGACTTGTCAGCCACAAACGAGCCTGCAGCTGACGTGGACTTTTTACCCCCTCCATAAATCTTCGTCCGCGAAGCCAAGCCAAAGAAAAAAAGAATCTGGTCCAATCTGGTTTTTCCCTTGTTTGATAAAAATCTGATAGATATCTTAATTGTGCTGCTCTATGATCATTCTTAAAGTTTGGTAGCTGTTAGCCCCCTTGTTTGTACCATTCTGTTAATTTATCTAGCGCTATCCTCGGTTTCCCCCCCTTTCCATAAGAATTTCCTTATTACTTTCTTCAGCTCATTGAAGACTTGGTAATGATTGAAATAGGGATTGTATCCTTGGGAAGATATTCATTTTAATGTAATTTACCCTTCCCATCAGTGTTAGTGGTAAATCTTTCTAATGTTCTAAATCATCTTGTAATTTCTTCATTAATGGCTGATAATTTAATTTGTCTAGATGGCCTAGATTATTATCTAGTCGAATTCCTAGGTATCAGATTGCTTGTGTTTGCCATTTAAATGGTGATTTTTTTTTCTTAAACTTTGTGAAATCTGCATTATTCATTGGCATCGCTTCACTTTTATTTGTGTCGATCTTGTACCCCAATATTTCTCCATATTCCTTCAATTTCTTATGTAATTCTTTTTTTGATAATCCTGGTTCTGTTAAGTATACTATGACATCATCTGCAAATAGACTGATTTTATATTCTTTTATTTTTATCCCTTTTATTTTATTTTCTGTTCTTATCAGTTCTGCCAAGGGTTTTAGCTAAAGCGAACAGTGAAGGAGATAGTGGACATCCCTGCCTAGTTGACCTGCTTAATTTAAATTGGTTCGAAATATATATCCATTTACTGTCACCTTCGCCATGGTCCCTTATATAATGCTTTAATCCAATTAATATATTTTGGTAGGTTGAACCTTTGTAGTGCTTTGAATAAATAATTCCATTCTACCCTGTCAAAGGCTTTGGCGTTTTATTTCCTTGTACTGCATGGATTAAGTTAAGGAACTTACAGATATTGTCCGTGTCTTTTCTTAATAAATCCAGTTTGATCTAGTTTTACTATTTATGGTACACAGTCGGCTAATCTGTTTGCTAGTAGTTTTGCTATTATCTTATAATCTGAGTTAAGATGAGATATTGGTCTATACGATGCTGGTGTTAGTGGATCCTTCCCCGTCTTTGGTATTACTGTAATTATTGGTGTTTTACTTGAATCTGGCAAGTTTTGTGTTTCTTCTATCTGGTTCATTACTTCCAGGAGAGGAGGAATTAATAAGTCTTTAAATGTTTTATTAAATTCTATTGGGAGTCTGTCCTCTCCAGGCATTTTATTGTTCAGTAGATTTTTTAATATATCCTGTATTTCCTCTATTTCAAATGGTTTTATCAATTTGTTTTGCTCCTCTTCTTGCAATTTTGGTAGTTCAATTTTAGCTAAAAACTCATCTATTTTGTCTTCTTTCCCTTCATTCTCAGTTCGGTATAATTGCTCGTAGAATTCCTTGAAGTTTTCATTGATCTCTGTTGGGTTATATGTAATTTGTTTGTCCTTTTTCCTTGATGCCAATACAGTTCTTTTAGCTTGTTCTGTTTTAAGCTGCCAAGCTAATATTTTGTGTTTTTTCTCCTAGCTCATAATACTTCTGTTTTGTCTTCATTATATTCTTCTCCACCTTGTACTTTTGTAGTATTTCATATTTTATTTTTTTGTCTGCCAATTCTCTTCTTTTTGTTGTATCTTCCCTTGTTACTAATTCTTTTTCTGTACTTACTATTTCCCTTTCCAGCTGTTCTATTTCCCGATTGTAGTCCTTCTTCATCTTAGTTATATAACTTATTATCTGCCCTCTGATGAAAGCTTTCATTGAATCCCATAGTATAAATTTATCTTGCACTGATTCCGTATTTATTTCAAAGTACATTTTAATTTGGCGTTCAATAAATTCTCTAAATTCCTGTCTTTTAAGTAGCATGGAGTTTAATCTCCATTTTCCTAACTCTCCCTTGGATATGGGCTGACAACAGGAACAGGTCAATCCTTGAGTATGTTTTATGTCTACCCGAATAATATGAGTATTCCTTCTCCTTTGGGTGTTGTTTCCTCCATATATCCATAAGTTGCATTTCCTGTATTGATTTAACCATAAATTTGGCTACTTTGTTCTTTCTGCTAGTCTTTTGTCCAGTTTTATCCATCTTTGTGTCCAAATTAAGGTTAAAGTCCCCTCTTATCAATATATTCCCCTGAGTATCTACAATCTTCAAAAAGATATCTTGCATAAACTTTTGATCCTCTTCATATAGACCAAATTCCAGAGCTCTGAATATATCTGACACTTTATCATTACATATCTCCCTGCTGGATCTATTATTTCCTCCTCTATTTTGATTGGTACATTTTTATTGATTAATATAGCTCCACCTCCGGCCGGCATCTTTCTTTCTTCTTTTCTTCACATTGTTTTTGGCTTTTCTTTCTTAGGTGCCATTTTCTCCACACCTTTATCTTTTATTTGTTGTGTTTTGTGTGTCTGGGGCTTTACTTTATCTTCACTTTTTTCCTTCTTTTCTGGAGAGGGCTGGTATTCTCCTACTGGCCACTACTCCATCATGTGACTCCTCCCCTAGACCTA